>NC_092809.1:3008567-3309424 GCF_040954645.1 Diabrotica undecimpunctata | reverse complement strand
AATCTTTAAAGGGTGGCACATTAGGCTTATTAATCTATAGTCATTACATGATTTGGAATTGTTGTTTTTTGGTAGAGGTAAAAATATCGATTTAAATTGCGATTGCTCTTTGTATAAATTATAATATAATGTTTTAAAAATCGCTATGTTATTTTGTATCTAATTAAACTTTTTTAATTTAAAATGATTTATTTTTTTCGCGATTAATGCGTACTCGAAAAATTCTTGTTAAGTTTTGTTTTATCGGTTTTGCAATATATAATTAATTACTAGATATTCTTCCGATTGGCTCCCTATCTATTTAGCTAAAACTTAAGGCCTCTTTTGACATAATAATCTCAACGTTAATATCCCCATAGAGCACGTGTCTCCGAATTTAAAATCAGCTGTAAGGAATTCCCCTAAAAGCAAAGATGAGTGCGGGAGAACAGCATCCGTGCTCATCTGAGCAAAATGTGTGACACAAAACGGTTGTCTCCAAACAAAATGGTCGTATGTATACAAACGAAATGTAACGTTTCGACGAAAACCACGTCATGCGAAACATTATTTCAGCAGCTCGCAGAGTTGCCGTTGTAAAACAAAGGTAATAAACACGCACGGCATTTTACGCTCTGACTGGTGTCAATGGGACCAACCCGCACACATTACGGATATCTACGTTTGTACAAACCGCATTACAACTTTTGTACTATTGACTTACATCTATTTACCTTTAGCTCTTAAAGGAAATGCCTCTTCGATAATTAATAGCAAAGTTCCCAGAAATATCCAAGTTAGTTGGTATAAACAAAAAAATCAACATTAAAAACGGTTATTTACATTAAACAAGAAATATATTATATTTAAGAAATTATTTATTTTCAGTTTATACATCATTGATAGTTGCACCAGACAGACCTATACTAGAGATTTTTTCTTCTGTACTATAATAGACCAGTGAAATAAAATTCTCATACATGTAAAATGTAAAGTAATTCGTTTCAAAACAAATTCATAAAAAAATTGAAGTTTTGGTAAACAAATATGAATTTATGTCAAAAGCAAAATCACCGAAAATCACTATTTTTAACTTTTTTCAAAACTTTTTTCGTAATAAAAAGTTTTCAGTTAAGTTTTACGGGTGAAAAATTTGACACTTGAAAGATGAACTACTTTAAAAAACTAGCAAAACTTCTTAAGGATTATGCCTTTAACCCTGTAACCCTCACACCTTAAATGCATTGATATATAATTCTAAAAATTCGTGTGAGTGTTTTTTAAGCGAATACAAACGTATTGGCGGTGTTGGTATACGCAATTTTTGTATAAAAAGTGGAGTTTAAAAATGTTGCCCTCAAGTAACATTCTTAATATTGTTCTGAAGCTATTTTCTTGTGGCATTTTAAATTAATTACTATTTAAATGGGAATAAGCCACAATTAAAGGTTAAAATACGTTTATTGACGTTTCAATTTCCACTTCGGAAATCGTTCTCAAAAAAAAAAAAAAATTTTTTTGAGAACGATTTCCGAAGTGTTGAATTTGTTTATTAGAAGTTGTAGAACACTTTATAAAATCTCATTTTGTTTTTTATCTATATTTTTAAGATACCTGTCTAAGTTAAAATACCATTTTCAAAATTATAATTTACTAAAATCAAGTTTAAATAATGACCTGATTTGTTAATAAAGTTTTTCGTTAATAACTTTGCGAGAAATGAATATAAAATAATGTCATTTCGATATTCGTTTAGCTGGCAACTTTTCACAAATTAAAAAAAAAAAGCTGTTCTAGGGGACCATTTGTGACCGAGATAGCCATTTTTTTTTCAGAAATTCACCATTTGTTTATTTACTAATATTAATAAATGAAACCGTGCAATTATAACGTTCAATACTTATACTTAAGAATAACTATTATAAAAATTGAATATAGTTGATTTTATTATTATAAATAACGATTTGAAAACAGCAAGTTTCAAATAATTCCAAATATGAAAAGTGGTGGGGAGAATGAACCTGTCGCTTTAAAAAGTGAAATGGAAACTTCAAATTGAATTTGTATGAAAATTTTACAATATCTCCCGAAGTACTGGGCCAATTTTATTCTGGCCTATATCAAGAAAATAATAATAAATGCAAGGTCAGTTTTGTAGCAGCCACACTTGAGAAACAGTTGTAAACTAGACGTTAGAATAAGTGTGCACTATGCACTTGGCTAAAGAAGACATTTAATTTTTATCTTGTGGTGCCTTTCCGTTACGGATGTTGGCTACTAGCATGGCAATTCTAACTTTATTGACCACAGCTCGAAATAGTCATGAGGTGGTCAAGGAAAACCATTTTCGTAAGTTCTGGAGCCAAGATATTCTTTTTCTTCCTAGTCTCCTCTTTCCGTAGACGTTTCCCTGTAATATAAGTTGCAGCAGGTTATATCTATGATCGTTTCGCATTATATGTCCAAGATATTCTAGCTTGCGCTGTTTCACTGTGGATATAATTTCACATGTTTTATCCATCACCACATCTCAAACGCCTCGAGTTTTCCCATGGATGCCTTGATTAGTATCCATGATTCAACCCCATAGAGCAGCACTGTAAACACGTAGCATCTCAATACACGGATTTTCGTTTTTAAGGGTAGGTCGTGGCTCTTAAATATCTTGCTCATTCTGGCAAATGCTGACCTGGCTTTTTCAATTCTTTGTTTTATTTCAACTGAGTGGTCTTATTGGTCGTTTATGGTGGTTCCTAAATAGTAGTAACGGGGCACTTGTAGTATTTGTTGCTGATCTACCAGTAATTGACAAGGTGGAATATGCTTTTTACTGATGACCATGTACGTTGTTTTCTTGATGTTAAAATCAAGCCTGTATTCTTGACTGATTCTCCACAATTGCGTTACTAGTGTCTGTAAATCTTCTAAACTGTCTGCAAAGAGGATGCTGTCGCCTGCATATCTGATGTTATTCAGACGCTCACCATTTATGAGAATACCCTCTTCGATATGCTCTAAGGCCTGGCTCATGACGTGTTCCGAATAGACGTTAAATAATAGGGGAGAGAGTATTAAGGCCTGTCGTACTCCTTTCTTTATTGCAACTTCTTTTGTTAGTTGGTATTTCACCCGAATGGTTGCTGATTGGTTGTAGTATATGTTTTTAATTACTCGAAGGTCTCTGTTATCCAGATCAGTTGCCTTTAGTATATCCATGAGCTTAACGTGCTTGATTCTGTCGAAAGCTTTCTGGTAGTCGATAAAGCATACATAAATTTGACGTCTCTACACCTTTGATATAATACCTGAATCGCGAACAAAGCTTCTCTTGTACCTAACGCATCCCTAACTCCAAACTGCGTTCGTGAGATCTGTGATTCGCATTTCTGATAAATTCTTCTGTGTATTATCTTTAAGAAGGTCTTAAGAATGTGGCTCATTAGACTGATAATCCGATGCTCTTCGCATTTTTTTGCATTAGGTTTTTTAGGTATAGCAATAAATGTAGATTTTAACCAGCTTTCTGGGATTCTTCCCGAGTCATAGATTTTATTGAACGTTGTCATAAGCCACTTTACTCCTTCGTCTCCCATGATTTTTATAAATTCTGAATGAAAGTTGTCGGGCCCTGGTGCTTTACCCGCTTTGGTTGCTTTAATTGCGGCTTTGACTGCGTCTTAAGTGATTGGTGGTCCTGTGTCGTATTCCATAAATATCTGGTTGTTATCTCTGTCGTCATCGAATGTCTTCTCAACGTATCTCTTCCATATACATTCTTTGTTTGTTGAATGCCTATTACCGGGTCGCCATGATCATCGGTCATATATCTTGATCTCTTGGGTTTGTACATTCCTGCTACCTCTTTTACCTTCTTGTGGAGATTAAACGAGTCGTGTCTACTTTCCAATGATTCTATTTCTCTGCATTGATCTTCCAACCATTTGTTTTTGGTTTCTCAAATAGTTTTTCTTATTTCTTTGTCAATTCATTTATACTCCTACATGTCTCTGTTTTTAGCTCTTCTTCTATCCTACATCATATTTAGGATTTTATCAGTAATCCACTCCATCTTTTTAACCGTTGTTGGGCGAATAAATTGATTTTTATAATTATAATAATTAGTGTTGTGTATTAATCTGCATATTATAGGCAAAAATAATTATTTTTCCTAAAGAGTGAAATAATAATTGAAAGGCCAAATACTAAAGAATGTATTTACAACCTTTACTTTAATTTTAAAGTTATAGCCCAGGGAAATAAGCATTTTTTCATGACACTCGTCCGGCCAGACAAACGACAGTTGTTTTGAGTAGTATGGACCTCTGTAACAAAAACCTATATGTTTCCTGCAGTCGATTTTTTGGACTTAATTAGTTATTAACAAATTAAGGTCAAAAAACGGAAAATTTTTGCTTTTTTCGTCCATCAGCAAAAAGTGAAGCATTTTAAACAAATTTTAGAAGAAAAGAAACTTATAAGTCATATGAAATCCTTCAAAATGCCGTTTTCTAAATGTTTATATCCTTATTTGTTGCTTGAAAAGTTGCAAAATAAGTCAAAAATTTCGGTTTTTTATAAATGTTAATAACTTTTTTGAAAATAAACTTATAATATTTATATTTCATGGAATGCTGTGCCTTATAGTGCTTAAAATATGGTCAAAATTTCAAAGTCATAAGTCAAATAGTTTAAAAGTTATTTTATTTGTTTATCCCAAATTAATTTTTTTGCAACAATATAAGTCAGAAAATTATATAGTTTTAGTAATTGTAATGATGGTTTCTGGAAGAAGAAGACTTGTTCTATTATTAACAGTAATAAAAATTTAAGAAAATTAATTTTAAATATTGCAAAATAATTTTGCAAGAACATGTCGCTTTTTTGCTTATAAACAATTAGAATAACTTTTTAACCATTACCTGTAAGAATATTATTTTTTTATATTTAAGAAGCATGAATTTTTTCACAAAAATTGTCCTAAAATAATTTGCGACAAAGTTAGCCTTATTTTTTATTTTATTCATAGCAGCTTTGTTTATAACAATTAATAAATCTAATTAACGTTATTTAAAAGACCATACTTTATAGTTTTAACGTACCAAATTCTAAAAAGATTGCCCTTCAATAAAATCGTCCACAAAGTTTCAAAATGTGGTCCTTAAAATCGGCTGGCTTCGAAACTCACGGGAGCCGAAGGGAGGGGGAAGGAGCTGTTAGCTGTGTCTCTGGTTCTTAATGGATTTCGACGTTCCTTTTTTTAATTTGTATGTACTGTTTGCGTACATTACGAATATGCATTATTTCAATAAATAAATTGTTAAATAAACTATCTAATTTGCTTCAAATTTTTTTTTTATTTTTATTGTACTCGTAATATTTGAGATAATTTTAATTTAAAAACATAAAGATTTATAATTAATTTATACCTCTTTAATAAAATTGTAAATAATTTATTTATAATAGATTTTATGAAAACAACAAATTGTCGTATTCAATTGTTTCTAAAAATTGTATTGCTTTGGAAATATTAATTAAAATAATTTTTCTAATGGCTATTCTTTATTATTTTATTATTATTCTTTTTAAGTTAGAGTTAATTTCATGTTATCGAATGAACTATCCTACAATAAAGTCGTCCCAAGAATGCAACTCAGTAATATTGGGAATATCATTTTAAAGTCATCTACTTTAAAATATATGTTAATGTATATATATATATATATATATATATATATATATATATATACAGGGTGATTGATTAGTGCAAGGAAGCTCAGTAGATCTGTTATAGTAAAAATTACAAAAAAAAGGTATTAACAAAAATTGTAGGCAGCTTTAAACTCCAAATTTTAAAATTAGTTACAATCTTACAGGGTGTTCCATAAGATGGTGGCAGACCAAACTTTCGTTTTTTTAAACGGAACACCCGGTATTTTATTTTAAATTTGAAATCTGCTTTACTTCTACATCACAACAATGTAAAGTTTTATTATGTTATACCGGGGATTTAAAAAGTTATAACCAATATTACCTGAAAATCGTATTGTCGTAATGTCAGTTTCTGAGAAATCAATCATGGCCGACTCAAAATAATTATTGGTAAACGTTAAAATATCTACCAAATTAATACTTTGATAGAAAAATAAAAATATCTAGAAAACTAATAACTTTAGGTATAGTGAGAACTTTATAAAATTTGAAGTACGATATTAGTACTTTTCGATAATGATATAAAATACAGGATGTTCTATTTAAAATTACGAAGAAAATATTGTACTTGCATTTTGACTTACCCTGTATTTGATTTAACAAATATTATAAAACGAATATGTTTTATAATTTTTAACAATTATTAAAAAACTATGATTGCAATAGATCAATGTTCCTATATTCCTTTTTAATTATACAGTGAGTTAAACTTGATACGATTTTCAGATAATATTGGTTATAACTTTTTAAATACCTGGTATAACATAATAAAACTTTACATTGTTGTGATGTGGAAGTGAAGCATATTTCAAATTTAAAATAAAAAACAGGGCGTTCCATTTAAAAAAAACATAAGTTTGGTCTGCCACCATCTTATGGAACACCCTGTAAGATTGTATCTAATTTTAAAATGTGGAGTTTAAAGCTGCCTACAATTTTTGTCAATAACTTTTTTTTGTAATTTTTACAATAACAGATCTACTAAGATATCTTAATTGTTATAAACAAAGCTGCTATGAATTAAATAAAAAAAGAGGCTAACATTGTCCCAAATTATTTTAGGACAATTTTTTTCTTTTAAATTTGTGAAAAAAATTAGGCTTTTTAAATATAAAAAAACAATATTCTTACAGGCAATGGTTAAAAAGTTATTCTAATTGTTTATAAGCAAAAAATCGACATGTTTTTGCAAAATTATTTTGCAATATTTAAAATTAATTTTCTAAATTTTTTTTAATGTTAATTATAGAACAAGTCTTCTTATTCCAGAAACCATCATTACAATTACTAAAACTATATAATTTTCTGACTTATATTGTTGAAAAAAAAAATTAATTTGGGATAAACAAATAAAATAACTTTTAAACTATTTGACCGATCACTTTGAAATTTTAACAATATTTTAAGCACACCAAGTCACAACATTTCATGAAATATGAATGTTATAAGTTTATTTTCAAAAAAGTTATTAACATTTATAAAAAACCGAAATTTTTGACCTATTTTGTAATTTCCTAAGCAACAAATAGGGATAGAAACATTTAAAAAACGCCATTTTGAAGGTTTTTATATGACTCAAAAGTTTCTTTTCTTGTAAAATGTGTTTAAAATGCTTCACTTTTTGTCGATAGACTAAAAAAGCAAAAATTTTCCGTTTTTTGACCTTAATTTGTTAATAACTAATTAAGTCCAAAAAATCGACTGCAGGAAACATATAGGTTTTTGTTACAGAGGTCCATACTACTCAAAACAACTGTCGTTTGTCTGGCCGGACGAGTGTCAAAAACAGGGTACTTTTTTTGCTTATTTCCCTGGCCTATTATATTAATTCAAAAATAAAGATAATGAAATAAATAAAGTAAATAATTTCAAAATTGACCATTTGACCAATTAGCCAAAAAGGGTTTTTGCTGAAAATTTACCGTCACAGTTTTACTAAATCTTAAAAAATCTGTGCAAAACATTTTAGCGTCTGGTTAATTATTAATTCGGTTGGCCCGACGAAAAGAACAATCTTTAGCGCCCTCAGAAAATCGGATAGTAATTACCAGCAGATGAATTGCAAATGACACCCTTCAGTGACGAGGAACAAATATTGTTGAAAAGGGTTTAATTAATCTTCGCTGTAGAATTGAAATCAAGGTCAAATTACAAAAATAAAGTGAGTAGCTATAATATTCAGGTTATGTTCTTAAGTTCAAAAAACCAACGCAAACAATTTTTGGGAGTATAAAGAAGAGCTGAAAACCGAGCTAATTGGAAATATTTAGCTTGACTTCATCTATGAATAGAATATATAGTCCAGTCGTTAGAGACTTGATCTCTACAAACTATAGGAACAAGCTGAATTGAAGCTCAAAATGATGCAAAAAAAGTTCCCACACCTATCCTCGAGCTTCCTTCTAAAATAGGGTGGTAATGATTGAATAATGTTGTCTACCATTGCATTAAAAACAAATAATGTCGTTTCTTTTTTTATCCTTAACACGAGCTCCGTATCAGGATTGTCGTTTAACCTTCTCCCAATAACTTTTACGTTCTTGATTAAAGAATTTCTATACCAAGACGATCGCAAATATTTTTTTGCTCTACAGTATATATTATCAACACATTATTCCATTCTTAGCTCTTCTAAAACAACAGCTCAACTTTGAACTTCACCCACAGATCCATTTCCTGTGACTGAAGTATCTCTAAACCTATAATAAAATCAAAAGACTTTATTTGTAATAAAATTCTTTTTAATTGCGTTTTTATTTTGGATCAGATGCATTATCAATACATTTCTCAATCGATTCTATTACATCTTTAAACCAATCCCGAAAAATTACTAAAAAAGATCCCCAAAATTTTTAGCTATAGGGTATATAAGATCACTGTTTTTGGACCCCTAAAATTTCCAGAGTTTACAATTGTAATTTAGGTGATAATTTTTCGACTGTTCTAACAACCATTCAAATTTCGTCATTTTGTGTCATGTGGAACAATTTCACCCAAACATATCAACATTAGAGTGATAATTGCATTCAGTGCAATTTTCAATCCCTATGACAACACGATCGAGTTTGACAACTTCATCCAAATAAATTTCAAAATGTCAATCTAATGTTAACTTAAATTTTAATAATTTTACTTTCACTAACTGTACTTTTAATAAATAAATGTTTCGTTATGTTGAGTTATGATTTTTTTTTTCGAAAAATTATCCGCCGAATATCCCTCGGACATTGATGAATGCCTCATAATTTCATGACAAATTTCTCAAGCTCGTTGCTTCAGCCTTCGGCTTCGTGCTGTTACCAAGGAACGAGCTTTCGATTGTCATGAAATTATCTCGTCTGTTATCAATGTCCTAGGGATATTACTACTAAAAATTGATTTTGGCCATTGCCATGTCCAAGTTTTGCGCCATAGCAATTCATAAAAAATAATTTTATCAAGTATTTTTATATTTTTGGAAGAGTGCCTAATTTCAGCGCCCCTTCTAGATCGCGTGTAGGTGCCACACCACCCATGTTTAATACGATAAACATGCCTAAACCTACAAGTCTTGCTTCAGATTTTAAGTACAATTTATGACTTTTCTGGTTTATTTACTTGTGGATGTTAGATTTTTGCCGCATTTAGGTTTTTTTTGGCCTGATTTTGCATTTAAAAGTTATTTATATTACAATTTTATGGTTAATGTATTTTAATTTACATACAAAGGTAACCTCATTCACACAGTTAAGGAATGATTTTGTTTAAGTTTCCGCAAAAGTGAAAGAAATGACAAAAAGGAAAGATATTATTGAGTTTCTTTAGATTATGCCTGAAAAAACTCTTAACTCTCAAGCACAAGAACTCATTTTAAATTTAATCGGGTACTTGGAATTCGAAAAAAAAAATGAGTGACTGTTGAAACACTAAAAACTTTTGTTTTCAAAACTTTTACAAAAATTTATTTTAAATTCTTATCGCTACAGTTGCTTCGGTAGAGTACCTTTCTTAAGGGTGCGAGTGTTTTGTGGGTTAGGGAAGTCGCTATCGTATATTATGTAGAGTATAGGTGCCAACACGAAACTTTGGGGAGCTCCTGCTGTAGGAGTAAAAGAGACTGAGAAATTATCTCGCATCTTTACTGTCATTTTACGTTAAGTGAGATACGAGATTCTTGACCAGTTTAGCATGCCAGACTTGGTCAAAGGCTTTTTGAACATAGAGAAAAATGCAGAATGATAGTTTAGCGTCGTTTAGACTTTGAGTGATGTGTGTGACGATTTCTGTCAATGCCGTGAGGTGGAGTGACCTTCTCTAAAGCCGAATTTGAATGTAGGGATGATATTATCTTCTGTAGTAAAGTCTACGAGTCTCTCCTTAAGGATCCTCTAGAAGACCTTAGCCAAGACGTTTAGTACAATGTTGTCAGGTCCCGGTGAATTTGAACTGCCGATTTGGCAGAATTGTTCGACTGTTTGTTGATCCACAGGTGACATGATTGGATGCTCATCCGGTTCCAGTGGATCGAAGGTGGTGGCGAGTTTTCTTTCTATTTTTGGTATGTGTTTACATTTTATAGTCTTTAACTGAATAGGTTGAGGAGAAGAGATCTGTTTGTCTCAAGTTGGTCATTCAGAATTATGTCTGTATTTTATATTTTGTTGATTTCAACAGTTGTTGATTTCAATCAAGATAGCTTAAGACCTTTATTTTGACTATATTCGTCATTTAAAGAATGATACTGGTATAGATACAGTCCCACCATTTAAGTTTGTATACACCACTCTGTAAGTGCTTTTTCGTTTGGTTCTTGTTATTTTTAATATATTTGCCCAAGTTTTTATTTGTTCCAAAATATGGTAATATTCCTTTCTTTTTTATGTGTTTGGCTTTACAAAAATAGCAAAATAGCAAAAATATTAACAAAAATAGCCAAAGTCATAAAAAAGAAAGGAATAACACCAGCTTTTAAAATAAACAACACTTGGGAAAATATATTAAAAACAATAAGAGCCAAAAGAGAAAGCACTTTTTAGCCAAATAATTTAATAAGCTACTTCCAATATAGCTGTAATTCTGGACTAAAATTTTAAAGCAAAACCAACATTTACATTCTATTAATTGGAGAACATTAAATTTTATAATATAATCCGTCATCGGAGGAGTAGCAACTTTCTGTCAATTGCTCTTGCGTGGAGTAAATTTCTGACTCATGTCGTAAGCTTTAAATGATGACGCACGGTTAGAGAACCATGGACTCAACTGTATGGTAGCTACTGTTCTGACCTAAAAATTCATACAACTATATTTAAGTTTCAAGAGACAACTCCACTATAATTTGAAAGCATAACAAGAAGCAAAAGACGCTCCCGTCTGTGAAAACTTTTGCCGGAATCTAGGAAGTATACTTTTCATGATGTACATTAAGTTTTTTTTGTGTATGCATATGTGTTAAACTTAATATAACATAAAAGTAACGCCACTGGTGATTATCAAGACTGAATGAATTGCAAAGAAGTAGAGTTTAACGTGAAGAGCAAAAAAGCTATAAGATTACCTAACGGTAATCATCAGTCCCTAATTATGCAAAACCATAGTTATTAGATTATAATTAAGGAAACGCATTGCAATAACGGCAATATAGCCCAATGCGAACGATGACAAAAAGACACACACACTCAACCCGCCGCCCTTTGTTATACACTAACGAGTTTCTAACAAGGAACGCAAAGACTTTGAAGTCAAGTTAGGCAACCAACCGTCGCACCATGCCGCGTACTCCCCAGAGATCACCCTCGGCAGAGTCAAACTCGGTAAACGTGACCCACTCACCGAATATCAAAGACGCCAATAATTATTATTGTTAACACCGGCTTTAGTCTATTATTTCATTGTCAAAAACATAAAAGCCTATTCAAAATGGTGTGGTAACGACTTTATCCGAAACGTTTTATTAGCAACAGCTTAAAATATTATTAATTTATAATTTGGCAGGAAATTAGGAACAGTTTCAGATTATCAGATACGTCATTATTTATTATTTTCTTCATACATATGCTGAATTACTAAATATTTTTCTTTGATTTATCTTTTAATAAATAAGGAAAATAGTATATATAAGTAACATCTGACTGGTTATGCAAAAACCATCGGTTTTACGACAAAATTTTTCGCAGATATCTGAAGCTTTTAAAACATAGGTGGGGGTTACTAGATGACGAATAGATGAAAAAGTACTGGTATTTTTACCTTGCGTTTTTTTTAAACAATAATTTATGATTACAATTTGATTTTTCAATCAGTTTTTCCCTTATATTTTACATAAACAATATTTATATCATTTTTTTATATCAATAATATCTTTATTTTCCCGTTTTTTAAATTAAAATTAATAAATAATTTTTTTTGCACTAATTTATAAATTTTATTAATTTTTTTATTAACAAAACGAAATGTTAATAATACGTTTTAACATCGAGCATTTACCGTCTTTTAAATTTGTGCGAAATTTCCTCCCGATCAGTCAAATAGTTTAAAAGTTATTTAGTTTGTTTATCCCTGAGGCTAGATATTTAAACTATTGAACTTACTCTACTAATTATACTGGACACATTTAGCAAATTTCATAGGATTCTTTAAGACTTAAACTATCTCAAAAGTTAAATGCATATTGCGTTTTCATCGAAATTATTTACAAAATAAACGTTTGAAAAAAAGGTATGTTTTTTTAATTATCATCATCATGAGCCGTTTTGAGTCCACTGCTGGACAAAGACCTCCTGTAAATAATTCCAATGCATTCTATCTTGAGCACCCTAAATTTAGTTGTGCTGAATGCCAGAATTTTCTTCGTCCACTTTTTATCTTTTGATCTGGCAATATGCCCCGCCCAGTTCCATTTCAATGTTGTAATCCTTTGAACTGCGCCAGTAACACCAGTTTTTCTCGTAATTATTGTATTTGACACTCTGTCTTTGAGGGATATATTCAGCATAGACCTCTCCATCGCTCTCTGTGCCACTTGTATTTTATTGATTACTTTTCTGGTAAGGGTCAATGTTTCTGCTCCATACGTTAGAACTGGGAGTAGACATTGATCAAAGACCTTCCTTTTCAAGCATATGGGAATATCTGATATAAAGAGTTCTCTCAGTTTTCCGTAAGCCAGACCATGCCAGTCCTATTCTCCTGTTTAGCTCCGTTGTTTGATTATCTCTTCCTAATTTAATCTCGTGGCCCAGATATTTATAGCTATTCACCTGTTCAATGTGCGTGCCGTTAGTTGAGATATTTTTCGCCAGTACTAGGTTGGTCATATATTGTGTTTTAAAAAAATTAGTTTTAAGTCCAACTCGTGTGCACGAGCTCTAAAGGTCTTGAAGAAGCTGGCAGGCATGATCTACCCGGTTTGCAATAAGGACTATGTCGTCTGAAAATCTTAAGTTGTTTAGAAATTCTCCATTTATGTTGACTCCAATATTCTCCCAATTATTGTTTCTCATAGCACTCTGCAACAAAGCGGTGAATAGCTTAGAAGAGATGGTATCTCCTTGCCTAATACCCCTCTCGAAGGGAAATAGTGCGCTATTATATATATTCCAAAGAAGAGTTGTGTACATATGATCAATACTGCACTCTGTAAGAGCTGTTAACATGGAGCTATGCTAGACTGAGTCAAACGCTTTCTCAAAGTCTACAAATATTAATATCAATGGCTTGTTGTATTCTGTAGCTTTCTCTATTAAGGATTTTATTACTGGTAGGTGGTCATTCGTTCCAAAACCACTCCTAAATCGGGCCTGCTCTAATGGTTGGTGAAAATCCAGCTTAGGTTCCAGTCTGTTAGTAATTATTTTCATAAAGAGCTTAATAAATGAGATAAAAAGCTGATAGGTCGGTAGTTTCTAATTTTTGTAGTTTCCAATTTCTGTTACATCTCCTATTTTGTGCAATATTATCATAATGGCACTATTCCATTTTTCTGGTGTCTCCTCCAAAGAGGCAGGCATTATAAAGGGTTTTTAAAGCTTTGATGACGTATTCTCTTCCTAATTTTAGCATTTCACTTACAATGCCATCTTGGCCAGGTGATTTGCTGGTCTTCATACCTTTCAACTCTAATTCGATTTCCTCTTCGGTTATATCTGGAAGTTCCTCTGATCCTTGATTTTGTATGGCTGGAATTTTCTCCTCTGGAATGTGAGCATATCGACGATATAATGTTCTATAGCACTCTTCGATAATTTTAATAATTTCTGGTTGTTCATATACAACATGTCCTTGTCTATTTTTTACCTTATAAATGTTCCTGGTTCCTGTCTTCAACTTTCGTTTTAGAACTTTAAGGCTTTTATTTTGTTCTATGGTATTAGTTGTTTCTTTGATATTAAAAAACTAACAAGTAATAATAAACCTGGTAAAGACTGTATCCTAAATGCAGAAGAGTTAGTTTAGTTGTCGGATGAAGACTTCGAAGCAAAAAAACAGAAATTTTTAAAAAATCTACAAAAAGATATCTCAGAAAGAACAGATTTTTATTAATACAACGCAATGGCTCAAAATAACAGTTCTACTTGGTATATAGTCCAGTAATGTCGGTAAAATACGTAAATTACGAGAAAAATCAGACAGAATTAAAACTGTGGAAATAATATTGAATCCAACGTTTTGTGGAAATACATTTACAGAATATGGAATTGCAAAAGAACACAAAGCAAAACAATGTTACACAATATTGAACTATCAGGACTTTTCATACATGGTCAAATCTACGGCATAAAAAATCATTCGAAGGGTCCATTTTTTAAACAAATATGAATTCTGTACATACTGATCATTTTATCTAATAGATCAACGCCACCCATGGAATGTTTATACAGCTTTATTACTTTAGGTCTATATACATCCATATACTTTTTTTCTTTCTTATTCCACCCCTTAGCTACATCAATATTTCCAATTCCAACAAAGTTAGAAGCCAGAAACACACTCCGATAATCCATCCATTTGACTAAAACTACATGGCGTTCTTTACTTGTTACTTGATCTGTAGTTCCTCTACCATTTTTCGACATTTCTTTATCGGTTTTAACAGGAGGATTGTTGAACCTATTGCCTCGAATTGTTCCAGTTGCTAGTATATTTTTTTTATTTTAAGACTTGAAGAAGTTGATACGAGAAAAAGTAATGATCGTAATATAACTTGTGCCGTTCAATATTTATTTTTTCTGTAAGATGAGGAATCATTGTAACACCAAATCCCAATCGTTTTAGCATCTGAGCATCTAAGCCAATATAAACTCCTTGATACAAAACAAAATTAGAGGCGATGCCAGACTTTCCGCATAGGACAAAATTTTTACCACCGGGGAGTAGGTTTCCCCTTTGAGTATTAAATTACAGACAAATGACCCCTAAATGGTACCATTTGTTCATCAATATATAGATTTTCTTTTAATTTGAACTCTAAATATCATTTCCTGATACCATCATACAAAGGACGTACTCTATAGAACTTATCGGTGTATTTACACAATGTAAATTTGATCGAAGTTGAAAAAATCGGTCTCTTGCCATTGTTTCACGAAATATATTGATATGCAAATTTTTGTGCCAATATAAACAAACTGCTGGAAATTTTAGGCAACCGGAAATAATGTGTAAACCAAATAAACTTTCATCCGCAGATGTATTTTTGAATTTTTTCGTTATGAAAAGCATACATATTGGTAAAAGTGGCTATCTGCTCAAACTGCTATTCGTCTATATATTTAGAAAAAATATATATAAAGGATCAATGAAAACAATTTTCGCATTGGAAATCGAATTATCAAAGTAAATTCAAAAATGGAGTTCGTATTACAATCAATTGTGGTTTAATCTTGTATAAATTATTATCTACAAGAAGCTACAAGATGCTACAAGAAAACAGGTTCAGAACATTTTTTGAATATTTATCTTTAGAATTAAACAAAATAGTTAAAATATTCTTTTGCATTGACACATCAGGTGCCAATTTTTACGTACTTATTTACAACTTTGATTGTACCTTTAGAATAAAATTGAGCTTTCCCTGTCGGTAAGTAGCACTCTTTACAGTTAATTGTATACTTAAATTTAATCTTCTGTTTCATTATTAGAGCTGAACACTTGTTTATTTTTAATCAATCAAATAATTGCAGCAGGATCTGAATATTCTTTTGTCCCTGTAATAATTGTACTTTAATTAATTCGAAGAATAGATAATAAATAAATCATTCTGATATAAAGCTGTGAATCAAGGGAAGAACTCAGATGCGCACGGAGCGACCCTTCGTTAAATAATCATTAGAAATATTTCGGATCCCGCACTAAGGTCATCCTCAGATTATGCTCATGAGAACCTCACGAAAATAACAGATGTAGAATGCGAGTTTGTGGTAAAGTTTCTCAAATAAAATACGCAATTGATTATTCAGCAGGGCCAAAGGGCTTTGTTCGTGAATAAAATATCTCCCCACGCTTGGTATGCATTTTTTTACATAGCTGAGTTTTGAGGTTTCGTATACATCCGGCAGGCTTGGGTGTGTTAGTGTGTTAAATAAAATCCCGGAAGGAACTGAAAGACCATAAGTGATATATAATAAAATAATAACTTTCTTTTAGATAGTTTTTATTAGGCTGTGGTCGTACAATATTATTTATTTACTACAATTGTAAAAAAAAACTGTAAATAGCCCAGTCTGGTTAAAAAAAAGGTCGAAAAATTTTTCGCAGATATCTGAAGCTTTTCAGACAAAAGTGGAGGTTACTAGATGACGAATAGATGAAAAAGTACTCGTATTTTTACCTGGCATTTTTTTTAAACAATAATTTATGGTCACAATTTGATTTTTTTTCTGAAGTTTTTTCCCTTATATTTTACATTAACAATATTTATATCAGTTTTTTATATCAAGAATATCTTTATTTTCCCATTTTTTAAATTCAAATTGATAAATAATTTACGAGTATTTTATATGGTCGCCTGAGTGAATATTCAGAGAAGCTTCTTGGCGAATATCAAAGTGGTTTTAGGCCTGGTCGATCAACAACAGACCAGATCTTTGTGCTAAGGCAAATACTGGAAAAAAACAATGAATTTAATATCGACACATACCATCTTTTCGTAGATTTTAAATCGGCCTATGATAGTGTCCTAAGAAATAAATTGTATGAAGCCATGGATGAATTCCACATCCCCGTTAAACTGATAAGATTGGTTAAGGCTACAATGCGTAAAATTGTTTGCAAAGTCGAAATACAGGGCGAACAATCACAGGCATTTGAAATGCATGTTGGGCTGCGACAGGGAGATGCGCTGGCATGTCTCCTTTTCAACATAGCTTTTAAAAAGGCGGTCAGGGATGCCCAAATAGACAGCAGAGGAAACATTTTTAATAAATCATTCCAAATTTTGGCATATGCAGATGATGTTGATCTAGTTGCCCGCACAACACGCAAGCTAGAAGAAATGTATACCACCTTGTCACACGCCTCAAAAAATATGGGCCTGCAAGTAAATGAAAATAAAACTAAGATAATGGCATCAACACCCAACAATAGAGCCAGAAACATTGGCCACCAATTCACGGTTGATAATTCTACCTTTGAAGTGGTGGACAAATTCACATACTTAGGCTCCCTGATCACCAAGGAGAACGTCATGACGGAAGAAATCAAGCGAAGAATAATCCTAGCAAACAAATGCTATTTTGGACTGAGTGGACATATGAGAAGCAGAAACTTAAGCCAAAAAACAAAAATATCCATATACAAAACCCTTATACAACCAGTGTTGACATATGGGTCGGAGGCATGGACCATTTCCAAGGCAGATGAAAATCTCCTGCTTATATTTGAACGAACGATCCTGAGAAGAATATTTGGTGGCATCTGTGAAAATGGTGTTTGGAGAAGGAGGTACAACTATGAGATATATCACAGATATAAACATATATTTGGTGGTAAAGACGTAGTATCCTTGGTCCTGAATGGTAACCACCAACTATACCATACTGATGGGAGACCTAAACGCAAAAATAGGCCACAAGCAGGATGATTCGGAGTTTGTACTTGGACCTCACGGATATGGCGACAAAAACGAAAGGGGTCAAACTCTTATAGAATTTCTTCTGCAACACAGACTATATGTCATCAACACCCATTTTAAAAAAAGTCCCCAAAGAAAGTGGACTTGGCAATCCCCAAATGGCTTGAACAAGAACGAAATTGACTTTATCTTTACTAACAAAAAAGACGCTGTTCAAGACGTAACTGTATTAAATCAATTTTTAACCGGAAGTGACCATAGAATGGTTAGAGCGAAGGTAGTCTTGAACGTAAAGAAGGAACGAAGAAATATGGTAACAAGGACTAAAAATGTTAACTGCGATTACTAACACAAGGGCATACCAGGAAGAAATAGATAGAAACCTTCCGAATGACGTGCAAGATAAAACCGATATTGAACAACTTAACGAAATGTTTGTGGATGCTCTAAGGAAATCACAGAAAAACTGTCAAGTTAGGCAAACAAGGAAAAATGAAAAACTTACAGAAGGCACAAGGAACCTAATGCAAAAAGAAGGGAAATGAAAGATAAGCACACAGTGAACATCGCAGAGCAGAGGAATTTAAATAAAACCATTTCAAAAGCTGTTAGGAAAGATATTCTTCTTCGTCTAGCTATTCACGTCCACATCTGAACATAAGCCTCTTCACGTCTTCCTTTCCATTGTTTTTATTGTACGCTACTTGTAGCCAATTTTTGCCGGCAGTCCTTTTCAGATCATCTGTCCATCTCATAGGAGGTCTGCCTCTGGGTCTTTTGTGTTGGTATGGTCTCCAGTTTAAAATTGATCTGTGCCATTTGTTTAGATCGCTCCTAGCTACATGTCCAGCGTATTCCCATTTCAACTTTAATGATTTTTGCACCATATCGGTGACTTTGGTTTTCTGTCTTATCCATGTGTTTGTTTTCTTGTCCTTAATTGATATACCTAGCATTGCTCTTTCCATCGCGTGTTGAGTGACTCTAAGTATATTCATACTCTTTTTTGTGATTGTCCATGTTTGTGCCGCATAAGTTAATATCGGAATAATGCATGCATCAAATACTTTAGATCTAAGATGTAATTGAATTTGTTGATTTCTGAGTATATAGTTCAGTTTACCGAATGCTGCCCAAGCTAACTTTCTTCTTCTTTTTATTTCCTCAGTTTGAATTTCTCTATTTAGTATTATTTTTTGTCCTAAGTATATATATTCTTCAACTTTTTCTATAACTTTATCGTTTATTATTGTCACGGTGTCTTCGGAGTGCATGACTTTTGTTTTGTTTAAATTCATTTTCAGTCCTATTTTAGAAGATTCGGTATGTAGTTCTAAAAGCATGGTTTGCATTTCTTGTAGGTCAGTAGCTATCAGGATTATGTCATCTGCAAATCGTAGATTACTGAGGTAGCGGCCATTGATGTTTATTCCCTTATATTTCCAATTTAGGTTTTTAAGGTTTTTAAAACTAAGGTGAACAATTTGGGTGATAAAGTATCTCCCTGTTTGACTCCCCTGTTTAGGAAAGACATAGGGGATTTTAAATTATGGCAAGCTTTACAAAAACTCGGCATTAGTCCATCCCTTTTAGGAATAATCACAGAAGTATACAGGGATAACACTACTTACCTAAAAATCGGAAATAGACTATCAGAGCCAATAAAAGTAACTAAAGGACTAAGACAAGGATGCAGTATGTCACCCTTACTGTTTAATTTATATATTGAGGCAGCCCTCCAAAATTGGAAAAACCACTGCCAGGGAATGGGAATCCCCATAGGAAATGACGTACTGTTCTCCCTGAACTTTGCGGATGACCAAGGCGTCCTAGCTTAAGATTCTTATAATCTAGAATTTAGGATAAAGCGTCTATACAGAGAATATGTAAAATGTGGGTCAAGTCAGCATAAAGAAAAGAGAATATTTAGTTATCAATTCAGATGCACGGTTTGAACTGTTAATAGACGAGGACATGGAAATCAAACAAGTGGAAAATTTAAATATTTAGGTACAATTTTGTTCCACAAAAGGAACAAAAAAAGAATAGGGCAAACCATGGTTAAATCAGTTCTTTGTTATGGCTCTGAAGTATGGACAATTAATGCAGATCTGAAGAGAAGATTTTTGGAAGTTAAAATGGATTATTTGAGAAGAAGTGCTAGAACATCAAGGCTGGAAAGGAAGACCAACGAATCTATAAGAAATAACATGAATGCTAGAGAAACGGTCATTGACAGAATAGAAAGAAGAGGTTTAAAATTGTTTGGATACCTATTGAGAATGCCTGACGAACGTTGGTCCCAAAAACTTCACAGATTAAAGCTCTCTGGAAGAAGAAAAAGAGGTAGACCTCGACGCTCATGGAATAAAGGAATTAGAAGAGCGATGGAATAGAGAGGTTTGGAGGAGGAGCATGTTTTGGACCGGTAGGATTGGCAGAGGAGAACGGGAATACGGCGACAGCCGTCTCCAAAATGTATTGTATTTACAATTTGGATCCTGTAATGTATATATAACTATTAGGAAATGTTGTGTAAAACTTATTAAGTTTTACATAAGTCCAAATACCGAAAAAAAGTAAATTATTCTATAATATGTCAATTTCATAGACTATTTATTTGGTAGGTATCTATGTCTGTAAAATAAAAAAAGTCGGTCAAAATTTTAAATCGAATTATAAGCTATATTTAATTTAACCTAAACTTCAAAACTGTTTATACTATTTCCTCAACTCAAACAAGTTGATAACTTGTAGAATTTCGACCCCTTGTTGTGTGTCGGCAAAGAATATGTAATGAAATATGTAGTCACTCCCGAGAATCATCTCTTTTTCGAGTAAAGTACACAGGGAGAAGATATTAATCGGATTACAGAAACAGAGTGAACTTCTACATTTCTTGGTTGCCATTTGCTTTGAATTATTCAAGTTTAAAGTTTGCAGAAATGTCCACGAAGATATTGTTCCAGCGTTTTTGTACAAAATCCGCTTAAGTTTTGCTTTTTGTGATAGATACATATCTTTTACGTATTCCCAGGAGTTTCTCGCTTGTATGTACACTAAGAAAAATATCACAAAAAACAAATAGCATCGGATGAGATTTTATTTGTTTAAAACGATTTGAAATTTTGGATAACTATTATACAATTAAAAAAAAGGCAGTCCAGTGGGACTGCCAGTAGAAGTATATACAGATTGAACCAATTTAAAACGGAACATACAATTTAATATATGTCTGTTTGAACTGCATTTGAAATAGTGGACCAATATAAAACTGGGACAAAAATAAATCCATACGCGGTGATAGACATTGTACAAAATATCGTTCAACTATCTGTCTTCTTTAAAGGAAAGAGGAGCTTGCCTAATAGTCGGAGAGATAGAGCCGAAATTTTGAACTGATCAGTAATATGACATTTCTCTATAGGAATATATTCATTGTAACTGGGTTAAGACTTTGCCTTACAGGCGGACGCCCCTCGTGGTACAGGGGGTGGCTATACAGGGATGAAGTTGTAATTTTTTTCGGAAAAATTAACGATCGATAATATGGCTAAAAATTTGCCCAGAGTAAGATCTTGGTATAACTAGACAAAATCCCAAAGGGCGGACGCGAGAGTGGATACATAAGGGGTGGCGGACAGGGATGAAATTGCAATTTTTTGGGGAAAAATTAACGATAAGTAATATGTCCGCCATTTTCAAACGATTTTTCCGATAAGAAAAAAAAATTTAGAAAAACTTTAAAAATTTCGTCATTTTTCTCACTCTCATTGATGTCATCACATTCATCATCTTCGTTACTTTCACTTTCAATAATATCACATTCATTATCTGCTTCATTTTCAATCACTACTTCTCGAACTGATTCTGGCATCTGAGGTCCACTAAATCATTTGAATTTATATGTTTCATCTTCAAACTCCCAACCAGGTTCTTCAACAATCAATTCTGTTGGTACTTTTTTATGAGCATTTGTCCAAATATTTGAAATATAATGAGCTCGCAGTAGATGTTGGTGTAATTCATGACATGATGGTAAGCTTGAAGCATCGAAATTTTTTAGTTTTTTTTTTTAAGGCTCGTTCACATCATGCAACTTATACTGCCGGTTAAATAGTGAAACTTTGACATCGTTTACTTTTCTTTTTGGAATTGTTCTCGCCAGTCCTGTTCCATATAAGTGACATAAAATATGAAAGTTTCTAAGGTGTCAAAAACTTCATTACAATCGAAGTCAGTTTCACCAAGTTGAATAAAAGCATCTTGATACTTATTACATTTAGCGCATGCGTCTAGAATTACTGATCTAAATGAACGCGCATCATTATTATTTTAATATTTTAAAGTAATAATGATGCAAAATTATTGTCCAAACAGAATTTGTAAAATTATAATTAACTAATGAAAAAAAATTCAATCAATTTAAAAGTTAAAAAAAATATTAAAAATATCTACAAAGTAAATTTCAAAACTTAAAAAATTGATAATTCCACTATTAAATTAATTTTTATTAATAATTATTTGTAAAATGTTAAAGGAATTCTACAAATTGAATTTTACCTATTGATAAATAGAAATATTTTGTAATTGATTATTAATGTAAGAATAAATCAAATTTTTCTTATATCTGATCAATCATTATTTATGCAATATAAATTTAAAAACCTTTTTATTGTAATAAAAAATAAGTAAAATTACTATTTGTTATACCAAAAATATTTAATAGTTAACATTATAAAATTACTTTAATTTAATAAAATATCAAATATCAAACATTTATTCAATTAAAAATTAATTCGTAAAATATTTATATTTAAGAAAAAAATGTGATTTGTAAAGTAAATATGACTTTAGTTTGAAAAAAAAACATTGTCATAATATCATTTTAAAACTACAAAATATTCTATAAAAGATTCAGACGACGACGTAGAGTTTTATCAAATGCTTTAGAAAAGTTTTTCTAAATTTTTTTTCTTATCGGAAAAATCGTTTGAATATTTTTAAAAAACAAATCATGGTATAACTTACAGAAAATCGAAAGGATTCTACAAATTAGATTTTACCTCAAAAAATTACGAAAATTTTCATTTACGGAATTTTTTTGGAAAATTTTGAGGAAAACTCTACTTGACGCTTCTCAGAATAGTAACAGAAGTGAGCATACAAATTTTCAAATCAATCGGTATAAAAATATCATAATAAAATCAGTTTGAAAATTGTTACCGAGACCTAAAATGCGCAGGCAAGTGATACATTTGACCCCGTTTTGTGGCTCTCTGTACCAACCCAGCTATCTGCCCTTTTGGATTTAAAGTTTTTAGGGGCTAAATAATGAGCCATGAAAATGGCGGACATATTACTTATCGTTAATTTTTCCCCAAAAAATTGCAATTTCACCCCTGTCCGCCACACCTTATGTATCCACTCTCGTGTCCGCCCTTTGGGATTTCGTCTAGTTATACCAAGATCTTACTCTGGGCAAATTTTCAGCCATATTATTAATCGTTAATTTTTCCGAAAAAAATGACAACTTCATTCCTGTATAGCCACCCCCTGTACCACGAGGGGCGTCCGCCTGTAAAGCAAAGTCTTAACAAAGTTACAATGAATATATTCCAATAGAGAAATGTCATATTACTGATCAGTTCAAAATTTCGGCTCTATCTCTTGGACTATAAGGAAGCGATAAGTGGTTTGACAGCATAATAACTGCTTGTTTAGTCTAGTTTTTTCAGTGATTCTAGGCAACCTATTTGGGTGGAGTTTTGACTTGTTCTTGAATGAGTTCCGAATCCAGCAGCCCGCTGAAGTATTGGATTTTTATAATATAATTATTTGACAACCTTTTGTTGGCCAACTACCTAGAGCGGAGTTGAGCCGAAATACATTGATTTCGTATGTTCCGTTTTAAATTCGTTCAATCTGTATACGCATTCCCCGTTACAAATTTATATGGGAGTCAATCTGCACAATCATTACATATATAATGCTATAGGTTAGAGAGAGCAGAGAGATAAACAGAATTAGGTATATAGGTATATGGTGCAACGTTTGCTGTATATAAACAACATTTGACCTGTACTAGGAGTATAGTAAATGAAGGATTGAATCAATATTTTGATGAAAATATATATTTTTATTTTCATGTATGTATGAAAGGAGTTGAGTGCAAAAAAATTTTTTTGTTTATTTTGTTATTAATATAACAATACAATACAATACACTACAAACATAATTAAATATAATAATACAATACAAATTAAAATTTAATATTCATAAGTATTTAAAAATACCAATATACATAACTTACTTACGCATATGTTTAATTTACCATGATAATAATATTAATAAAACAAAAATATTGTTTCGTGATACAATTGTCAATTTGTCTGACATTGACAGATACAAAATTTAATTGTTGTTTATTGTGTATATAAGTACACATTTGAACTTCCCTGAGATATTTACAATTTTTAATTTATAATTTAACATGCCCAACGAGGCTCAAGACAAATCTGAACAGAATTGAAAAATAATAATAATAATAATAAATATTAAATATATTTACTAAAGGAACTTTTAAAAGAGAGAAAATATATCTTCTGTCTCCCTCTTACCTATATGTTACATATGTAATAATTTTGCCGATTCACTCCCGTACTAATTTCCAACGTCGAACGCGCGTATGGAAGTATAATTTTAAAAAAGTATGTACAAAAGAAACTTCACCTTGGAAATTTCAAAGTGGATTAAGTAGCTAATTAATTACCGGTGTCGGTCCCAAGCCCGCATAAAAGAAGAGGGTTGAGACGATAGGAGAGCAACTTGTGTCTTGGAAAAATGAAGAAAATGCTAAAAATTTCAACACAGAGCCTATGAACAACCTTGGATTAAAATGAAGACGACTATTGCAAAGAAAACTTACTAGGTATGTTACTAACTACACGGAATATACACGGACTGAGGATAGAGCTAAGAGAGGAGTCTTAATAGCAATTTGAAAATATCTTAAAAATAATATTAAATCGTGAACTATCGTGGTAGTCAAATCATAACAAGGTTGCCAATGTGAGTCCATATTACTAGTATATGAGGAATATACTAGTATCAGTAGTCAATATTCACAATCTTAAGTAGATTTTATTTAACCTTCAGCTGGGCGCGCCGCAGTAATTTGCTGCGTAAACTCAATATTTCCAGGTAATAACCTTAACCTTAACCATTGATATGGTTGATGAAATTCTAATTTTTACCACTTTATATATAAATGAACATAGACATAAAACTCAATATTTGAGAGATAGAGATTGCAGGAATGTGGACAGGAGTGAGTTATTGGCCTTTTTTGGACTCCTCTATTTGATTGGCATAAAGCACAGCAATCACACAAATGTGATGGAACTTTGGGAAAAAGATGGCACAGGGATTGATTATGTTCGAGCAGTAATGAGCTACAAACGTTTCCTATTTATTGCACGTTCATTGAGATTTGATGATAAACATACAAGGAGTGATAGATGTAAAATAGACAAGATCGGCCATTAGATCTTTTTTGACAGATTTATAAAAAATTGTCAAAACTCATACCATTTGTCAGAGTATACAACAATTGATGAAATGCTCCATCCCTTTAGAGGTAGGTGTAGCTGGATACAATATATACCCAACAAACATGCTAAGTACGGGATAAAAATGTACGCATTATGTGATGCTCAAACATTTTATACCGCAAATTTAGAGATATATTGCGGTAAACAAGTCAAGTAAAACGACTAAAAGAGTCCGTAGAAATGACAGGAAGAAACATAACAACAGATAATTTTTATACTAGTATTCCGTTAGCTAGATATTTGCTGCAGAAGAAAGTTACTCTGCTTGGGACGCTGAAGAAAAACAAAAGAGAAATTCCTCAAGAATTTCTTCCACATAAATCAATGGCAGTTCAATCTAGCATTTTTGGATTTAAAAAAGATTATATGATTACCTCTTACGTGCCGCGTAAAAGTAAGTCAGTCATATTATTATCGTCTATGCACAACGAAAGTACAGTTGTCATGGATACTAAGAAACCACAGTTGATTTTAGATTACAATAAAACAAAAGAAGGAGTTGATACTAAAGATAAATTATGTTCATCATACGGTGTTTCACGAATTATATTGAATTATTGAATTATAATGAATATTGGAGGCATAAATGCTTTTGTTCTACATTCCGCTGCAAATTCTGGAAAATCACTCAAAAGGAGACATTTTCTCAAAAACCTTGCAATGAACTTGATGAAAGAACACCTTCATACACGATCACAAATTAAAACACTTCCACGTGATATAACCGAGTTCCTGTCCAGGATGTTTCCGAAGCAACCAGTACCCCATCAAGAAGAAGAAAATCTTGCTAAACGTGGTAGATGCTGCAATTGTTACAGTGAAAAAATCAAGTCGTATACCTCTATGAAATGTACACAATGTAGTGCATTCACTTGTAAAAGACATTCTAAATCTAACATTGTATGTATTAATTATATTGATCAAATAAATTAAAAGTTTTTTTTTGTACAATTAATTAAAATTAGTTAAATTAATAAAGCGTTCTTATTTTTTGACAAAATAAATAGCGATACAGTTAATCAATAATTAAAAGTGTCGAAAACAATAAGAAACTCTCTCTCTCTTGTCGTTTCCTCATTGCTGAGGATCGTGATTTCCTACAATGCGGGCTGTCAATTCTCTCCATCTCTTGCGATTTTGGGCTGCTCTCATGGACTCGGAAAACGTCTCTCCAGTGGCTTTCTGTACTTGATCTGACCATCGGATAGGTGAGCGTCCTCTGCCTCTACGTCCTTCTACGTTTCCGCATACAATTAATCTTTCTAAGTTGTCATTGTCTCTTCTCGCAATGTGGCCAAAAAACTTTAAAATATTTGCAAGACACTGAGAGGAGAGTCTGGTCTAAATGTTTAGCTCTTCGAGAATCGACTGATTGGATCTGTGCTCCGTCCACGAGACGCGTAGCATTCGTCTCCAGCACCACATTTCGAATGCGTCAATCCTTTTCCTATCCTCTGATTTTATTGTCCATGTTTCGGCACCGTAACTGAAGATTGAAAAAATGAGTGTCCGTACCAGTCTCATTTTGAGTTTTTTGGATAAAGAGCGGTCCTTCCATATTTTTGACAGTCGACTCATCGCGTTCTTGGCCATCCCTATTCTTCTGCGAATTTCCGTATGGGAGGAGGCTGCATTGCTTAAGGAAGATCCTAGATACGTGAACTCGTCTACTTTCTCGAATTGATTTAGGGCGCCTGTTGTTTGGAGGATATTCGCGTGGTCCACAATCATGATTTTTGTTTTCTGATTATTAATCTTGAGCCCACACTTGTTGCTTTCGGTTTCTACTCTCTTTATCAGTCTCGACATCTCCTCTTCAGATGTTGCTATCAGTGTTGTATCGTCTGCGAATCTTAAGTTTGAGATCTTTTTTCCTGCAATGGAGATGCCGCCTCTCCATCCATCGAGTGCGTTCCTCATTATGTATTCTCCATATAAATTGAACAGGTCTGGAGATAGTATGCACCCTTGTCGTACACCTCTGCTGGTTTTGAAGGTATCAGATTGCTGGTTTTCAATTCTTATTTTAACTGAGTTATCTTCGTATAAGTTTTTAATTAATATTGCCAAATGATCTGGAACTCCCATCTCATGAAGAACTGTCCAGAGAACTTCCCACTTCACACAATCAAATGCCTTTTGGTAGTCTAGAAAACAGATTATTATTGGAATTTTAAATTCGCGGGCCTTTTCTATGAGCTGCCGCATATTAAGGATTTGCTCTCTCGTACCCTTCCCTTTGACAAAGCCTGCTTGTTCTTGGGGAATTTGTTTGTCTAAGTATTGTTGCAAACGGCGTTTAATGATTCTTAGTAATATTTTGCTTGGATGGGAAATCAGTGAGATGGTACGATAATTACTACACTTTGTAGTTGTTCCTTTTTTATGGATTGGTATGCACAATGATGTGCGCCATTCTCTGGGCCACTTTCCGCATCTCCAAATTTTATTACAAAGTTTCCACATTATGTAACATCCTTTGTCTCCCATGTTCTGAAGGAGCTCTCCCGTGATATCATCGCAGCCAGGGGATTTATTCTTCTTGAGGTGAGTTACAGCTTCTTCAATCTCGGACAGCAGAATTTCAGGTTCAGGGTTGTATGCGATGTTTTCGAGGGCCGAAGTGTGGCCTAGATTTACGTGTTCTTCCCTGTAGAGCTCTAAACAATAGTTTTTCCATGTTTCCAACACTCTGTCGATATCACTTATGATAATACCCTGTTTGTCCTCTATTGCATAGTTCTTGGGTTTAAATTCTCTCGCAAGAATTTTCACTTTCCGGAAGAGGTCTTTGGTTTCATTTCGATATCCGTGATTTTCTATTTCTTGACAGATTTCAGAGATGTATTCTTGTTTGTCTTTTCGGCATCTTCGTTGAATATCTCTGGAGAGAGCTTTATATGTCTGTTGATCACAGGGGCCAACTTTAAGTGGCTTTCTTTGTTCAATCACTTTCCACGTGTTTCTGCTGATCCACGGTTTAATGCTATTATTTATAGATGGTTGGCGACATTGGTTCACTGTTGTTACGATGGTTTCTTTAATATCTGTCCAGGCTTCATCCACACTTTGTTCTGCCCGATTGTTCTCTATTCTGGTTAGTGCTGGTTCAATTCTCTCTTTAAAGATAGCTAATTCGGGGTCCGTTAGCCTAAAAGAACGGGGAGAAGCTTTGCGTATGTTCTTGAAACGTATTCTGTAATCAGCCATCAAGAGCTGGTGATCGCTTCCGCATTCTGCTCCTGGAAATGTTATTGCGTTGGTAATTGAAGACTTCCATCTCGAACTGATCAGAATAAAGTCTATTTGATTTCTTGTTCTATCTCCAGGTGATTTCCAGGTATAGAGTCTACGCGGATGATGCTTGAAATGCGTGTTCATTACAGAGAATTTCCTTTGGTTGCAGAATTCTAATAGTCGGTCTCCTCGCTCATTCCTATCTCCTAGACCATATGGCCCTACAATCATCTTCATGTGGTCATCTAGATTCGTTCTTCCAAGTTTGGCATTAAAGTCGCCTAGTACCACCACTATGTCTTTGTTTGGTATTTTATCAAGTACACCTTCGAGAGCCATATAAAAGTCTTCTAGTGTTGCTTGTTCTGCCGTGGCTGTCGGGGCATATATTTGTATGATGTGGAGGATGGATGTTGAGTACTTTAGTCTCAGATGTATAATTCTGTCATTAACTGCATCATATCCATTTACGTAGTTCTGGAATGTGGGTGGTATTATAATTGCAACCCCATTGATGCTCTCTGTTTGGTGGCCTGAGAAATAAATGGTATTGCCAGAGGCGCTTCGGAAATGCCCCTTACCCTTCCAGTAAGTTTCACTGATGCCAAGCATAGAAATTCGATAATCAGCCATTTCTCTCTCTATTATATGTAACTTTCCAGGATGTTGGATCAAACCTCGTATATTCCAAGTTCCAAATCTGTTGGTTTTCCGAAAAGAGATTTTATTTAGTGTTCCAGTAGTCCTTTGTGCACCTGCGACCTGGTTCCCTGTCGCATTGAGCCCGGTAGCCCATTTCACATCTCCCACCCCGGACGTGGAAAGACGCCGATTGTCAATCGGTTCGCCTGACTGACCTATTCTAATTTTGTAACACTCCATATTGTAGAAAATTGTCTTAGGAATGTAGTGAAGTGGTTTCCTCTTGCCTACTTCACCGCTGTGCAGAGACCATGTATGTGGTTCCCACTGCGCTCTCTGATGTCTGATCCATAACCATACCAGTCCCCATGACCTATGCTCATGGTCAGTTTTAAACTTCCAGCTGCCGAAGTTTAGTTTGCGTCTGGGTTAGACGCTACCTTTCACCATATCTGGCTACCCTCACTTAGTTTAGCCTGCAGACCAATGCAGTTTTCCGGGGTGTGGCACGTGGAGCCATAAGTGAGAGTTGTGTGTCTTATGAGGACCAATTATCAAGAACCATCTCCCGTCTATGACGCTTGATGTGGTCGTCCCGATAAAAGGTACTTCCCCTATAACACAACCCTACACCCCAATAAGAAACTACATGGCAGCAAATTGCTGCGGCGCGCCTGATGATGTAATTATTTAGGGCGCGCCTGGCCTAAGGTTAATAAAGTTGTGTAAAGTTGATGAATACTGGGGGCCTCAGTACGTTAATTTTATATGTATTAAAAACTAAAAGCTAAAACAACATAAAACAAGCAATAAACAACTAAAACACAATAAATGACACTAGATAATAACAAACTGAGTGAGCAACTGTAACATTAATTGAAAGTAAGATTGACAAACCAAGTATTGTATTGGGACATTAGTGCTATTGGGCATCACCAATCTGATGGAAGTTGCACTAAATAGTCAGCTGTTAGTTGGTTGAACTAAATTGAATTTAAATTTAATCTGCGACAAAACAAATCTTACTTACATGTCAGATACAGGAAAGGATCCTTCCTTCAATTTTGTTTTGGATATGTTTAGTTTAAGACCCACACTGGCACACACTAACTAAAGTTCATGTAGCATTGTACATATCTTCTTGAGGTTATGCGAAAACAAAACTATGTCGTCTGCGAATTTCAAATTCGTTAATCTTCTACCGTCAATATTCAGGCCTTTCTCTTCCCTCTTCTTCTTCTTAAGGTGCCGTCTTCTTAGCGAAGGTTGGCGATGATCTCTACAAAGTCTTCCCTATTTTGGGCTTTACTTATTAAACTTTGAAAATCTAATCCTATCCAATCTTTGATGTTGCGCAGCTAGGTCATTTGTCGTCTATCCGGGCCGCGTCTGCCTTCTATTTTCCCTTCTATAATGAGCTGAAGGAAGACTTGTCGTGTCTAAATATGTGTCCAAGATAAGACGTTTTACGCTTCTTGACAATTTCTGTGAGTTCACGTTCTCTATTCATACGCCTTAAAACTTCTTCATTTCTAACGCGGTCGGTCCATGGAATTTCCAGCATACGACGAAATACCCACATCTCAAATCTCTCTTCTTCTTCCTCTTTCTCTTCCCATTTTACAAGCATATTCTAGTACTGCGGTAAACAGTTTAGGCAATAAAGCATCACCCTGTCGGACTACTCTGTCGATTGGGGTATGATCCGTGTTTTATGTAGTTTCACCGACATAGTTGCGTTCTTGTATGTATTGTAAATTAACCTTGTATATCGGTAGTCGATACGGCATGCTTGCAGTATTTCCAGGATGTTGTCAAATTCTACCGTGTCAAAGGCTTTATGGAAATCTACAAAAGCCAGAACGAGTGGTCGATTATATTCTATAGTATTTTATATTACCGTTTTAATGCTCCGTAGGAAATCATTTGTTCCAAATCGGGTATCAAATCCCGTTTGCTCTATTGGTTGATAGAAATCAATCAAGACGGTTGGTTACTATTATTCTTGTAAGGAGTTTGTATAGGTGACTAAGAAGACTTATAGGTCTGTAGTTTTCTAATTCGTGGGGATCTCCTTTTTTGTACAATAGAATTACCTCAGCATTGTGCCATTTGTCGGGTATATTACTGTCCAAAAGGCACATGTTAAAAAGGTTTTTTATTTTCTTAATCCACATATTACTGAAACTTTTTTTTTCTTTACTTAAGGGAAATATAAGGAAATGTGTCTTATTTAACGATAAAAAATACTAAAATAATAATTTTTGCATTAGCTGTCAAAATATGTCATGTTCTTTTAAAAGGACAGCAGTAAGAAGCAGTATACAGTATGGTGGAAATGAAAGGAATAAATTCGTTATTTCGTAAACCGGAGACTTTAAGGAAAAATCCTGAAACCCGTCGATTTTTATTTTTAAATAAGCTATTCGTAAGAATACATTTTTATTTTTGACGTCATCTATGTGAGCGTGATGACGTCATTGCTAAAATTTTTGAATAGAAAGGGGGGTATTGTAATACATCATTTGAAAGGTCTTTAAAATACCTGTTCAGCTATATCAATATGTCTAAGTAATTAAAGTTTGTAATTGTTTAAAAAAATAATTAAATTTTTATTATTACAATAAATATTTATAAAGTATTATTCAATAAATACAACGAAACCTAAATTAAGTGCTCAAATTGTTTACCTTCAGCTAAAATACAATGAGAAAGGCGAACTCTTCTCTAACATTCTCTAAAACTTCCGGAGTTATTTGAACAACCTCATTACGTATTCTTTCTTTCAGTTCATTAATATTTTGTGGTCTATTTTGATACACGTTACTTTTTAAATATCCCCATAAAAAAAATTAAGAGGAGTCAAATCAGGTGACCTAGGCGGCCATTCTATTGTTCCTCTTCGACCTATCCACCGATTTGGAAAGACGTTGTTTAAGTAGTTGCGTACCAAGACAGCATAATGTGGAGGGGCACCATCTTGCTGTAGCCATAAATCATTTCTGTTTGGAAACAACCGGTTCAATTCTGGAAGCAACAAATTTTGAAGAAATTCTAAATATCGAGGACCTGTTAAGTTTTCTTCGAAAAAGTATGGTCCAATACACCTATTATCTATTATTCCCACCCAAACATTAATTTTCTCTGGGTATTGAGTACGGTACTCTTGCATCCAGTGTGGATTTTCCGTAGCCCAGTACCGATAAGTTTGACGATTGACATGACCGTTTAGTAGAAATGTAGTTTCATCAGAGAAAATAATCTTTTTTAAAAACATCGGATCTCTGTTATTTCTTTCTATTATAATGTCACAAAATTCAATTCGTCTGCCAAAATCATCTTCCATAAGTTCTTGTACTAAACTTACTTTGTAGGGATGCCACTTTTCCTTCTTTAGCTGTTTAAGAACTGTTGAATGGTCCATGTCATTATCTAATGCTACTTGCCGTGAACTGTTATGAGGATTATCTTGAAAAGCTAACAGAACGTCTACTTGTTGGTTTTCAGATATTGGTTTTCTACTACCTTTAGGAAGGTCTTTACTATGACCCGTTTCTCTAAATTTTTTCTCAATTTTGCTTACAGTGGATTGTGAAATTGGTTCTCGACGGGGGTATTTATTATTAAATAACGCACATACTTCTTTCTGCGTACGTGTTTTATCTCCATAACCAATCATTATGAGAATTTCAATTCTTTGCGTTTCAGTTAGCTTCATGTTCAAAGATACAAAGACTTTTTGAATACGTTTACTACAATAATACTATTAATCACTTGACAGAAAGACAATTAAGTTTGAATGTCCAACTATCAATGTTCATATTGATAAGGTAACTAGTTTTTTTAAAAAGGTAAAAAGTAGATAAAAGAGACATTTCATTACCAGTGATGGCCTTTATAAAATTTATTTTTGGGTGTCAATAATACATCATATTAATACTTAATAAATATTTATTGTAATAATAAATATTTAATAATTTTTTTAAACAATTACAAACATCAAATACTCAGACATAATGATATGGCTGAATAGGTATTTAAAAGACCTTTCAAATGATGTATTACAATACCCCCCTTTCTATTTAAAATTTTTAGCAATGACGTCATCACGCTCACATAGATGACGTCAAAAATAAAAATGTATTCTTACGAATAGCTTATTTAAAAATAAAAATCGACGGGTTTCAGGATTTTTCCTTAAAGTCTCCGGTTTAGGAAATAACGAATTTATTCCTTTCATTTCCACCATACTGTATATTAGAAAGTAAAACTTTATTAATACAGAAATAATTACAAAGTATGGAAGTCCTTAAAACATTGTTTAGAGTGTAATGATATTTTACATTTTTCGCACAAAAATTGAACCTTTTTCTTGCAAAGTCCGCAACGAGATTGTTTTTCTTGATTAACAATTAAATGGTTTATACCGTCATATCTTGAATGTAAGACTGTGTTGGGATTCCGTCTTGTTGGGTCGCATTTGGTATTTTTTTGTAGGTTTCCAGAAGGTTGCAAGCTATTTATTTTCTAAATTTAAGCTGATCAAGGCTTCCTCCTTCTTTTCGGTCCGATTGCCACGCTTTTTGAAGAGCCATGTCAATTCCATGTACTATTAGCAAAAAGAACTATTTTTTCCCTTTTATAGAGTTCCGGTAAAGACTAATGTTTTGGTCACAGCGGTCTACGCCAGCCATAAAAGAATTGCTTTATCATATTTGGTTGAGAAACAAAAATGTGTCTCTTCTCCTTATGGGAAATCCGTTTAAGAAGGAGATTGACTCCAAAATAGCACCTGCTAACCGTGCAAATTCTGCGTTTTGTCTCTAATGTCGTGTTATTTTCAATGTATATGAGAGCTCACAGCTATACAAATTCGTTAATTGCTTCGATGGCGTCGTTGTCTGTAATGTGCATACATGCATATAAATTTAAATTATAAATCTATACATAAACATACATTTTGTTAATAATTTTATTTTAAAACAAGTTTAGAGGATGTAGGAAAATTGTTATACCTAATTCGCACTTCAAATAGTAAAGGTATAGGATTTTTCTGTATATCCTGTTTATTTATTCTACAAAAGCAAAGAAAATCGGTTTCTATAAGCTTATTACTCGGTGGATGAAAAAGTCACACTGGCTGTACATGTGGGGTACAAACAAAAGGTAGATATGATGAGTGTTTGGCGCTGATAACAACCACACGCCGTTAGAGAAAAGAAAAGTAGAAAAAATAAAGCGTTAGGGCCCTTTCAATTGCCTAATAGCTTTTCTCACGCATTTTCTTTACTACACGCACTGTGCGTAACTCCTTTGGCGGTAATTCAGAATATGCAAACTATATAAAAGGGGGAATGCAGTTTTCTGTTTTTGATGCTACTTTTGACTAAACAATATTGTCTTTGACTATTTAATAGAGAACTAGAATTATAAAGCAAGGGTGGAGGTAAAAAATAAAGGAGGTAAGGTTCAAATTGGGCTGTAGTGCCGTAGAAGAAGAAGTAGAATTAAAAAAGTTTATTTATGTAAAGATACCTTAACTTTTTCTGCTTTTGGGGTCACACCAATACTAATTTCTTTTGGGTTGATCTGTCCAATAGTGCAGTTGGTCTTACAAATTTTTCTCTCTGCACCAGTATCAAGGTTGTAAGCCATCTCTCCTTTCACAACAATATTTCCCAATTTAGTTTTCCGAAAATTTTGAAATGAAGTTGAACCACTGTTTTCATAAAACTTTTCGCTTCTTGTTTCCAGTCCAACGGTACCCAATCCCTTCCAGTCAACTTAATCGTACTATAATTCTTAAAAATTACATGATATTTTTCTTTTCTCACAATTGTGTTGATTTTTTAATGTTTTCTGTATCAACCCAAATACTCTGTTGGCAGGAAGAAATGAGTGCCCTGTTACAGGAAAAACTGTTTTAATTTTTCGTATGCTTGTTGGAGCACAGCTATCCAGAAACTTGCAGCACATAGTTAAAATATTCATATTCTTATTTTGTCCAGCGCAACCATCAGACACCAAACGAATAAAGTCATATCCTAAGAGATCAGCTGATCTCAACTCATTGAATGCATTGGAAGGAACCTCGTTGAATAATTTTTTGCTTCGTCTTCCGTCCAGGTATAAATTGAGACAGTACTGGGATGTCGTCTCCGGTGTAATTATAAACGTATGAAAATGTGTTAGCAACTTGGTGCAAGTTTCCATATTTATTAATTTGTCCAACTATTGCGCAATATGGTGTAATATTGCGTAGTTGGCCGGTACGCTCTTATTGTGGCATTATCTTGAAGAGACAATGCCATTATGGTTTTATTAGAGGTGGAAATAAAATACATTCTTTCTAAGAAGAAAAAAACTCAGCTTCAGAGTCTTAGAAAGTTTGCAGAGCCCTTCGATCAAAGTGCTCTAGGGAGCTACCCTACACGGGTAAAACCATGTGTTGACACTGACTGACTTGAGATCCGAAAATGTCCCATATTTAAAGATAAATTAACTTTTATATGAAACTTTTTCATTTCTGAACCAATTAAATTTAATTATATGTTCCAGAAGGAAGGGCGATGCACATCGAGGTGCGTGATTGGTGGTACCTGATGACATCCCCCTGCTTTGGAGACTCTGAGGCTGATAAAAAAAGCTGATTTTATTAAAAAAACTTAAGAAAAACAATTTTTTTACAATTCACATATAAGGAATAAAAAATGCATAAAATATATCAAAAATGTATATGTCCATATTGTCAAATGTACCTACAGTCCTCTAACACACTACACTCGCGTACACGCACTTACACTCGCGTAGCGCGCACTTGCACTGCACAAAAACACTCACAGGCGGTGGTCGGTGTTGTTGACAGCATGTGCAGGTCCATCCTCGACGACGTGCCCGCTCTACAGCGGCTTCGTCCTCTCTAGCTGTACATTTCCCATCTGCATGTCGCCGGTGAGTTTGCCTGAGCCTCCGTGGTGCTCTGGACCACATAATGGTAGGGCAGGCAGTGACTGGCTACTGCGGAGACATCCATTGCATCAGGTACTTAGCATCAAGTATGCTGGCTCGTCGGAGATATGGCACATCGACGGTTTCAGGCTGCAGAAGGTGGATATCGGCCTGTTAGTTTGGTGGAGCAAAGTGCTCTAGGAAGCTACCCTACACGGGTAAAACCATGTGTTAACACTGACTGACTTGAGATCCGAAAATGTCCCATATTTAAAGATAAATTAACTTTTATATGAAACTTTTTCATTTCTCAACCAATTAAATTTAATTATATGTTCCAGAAGGAAGGGCGATGCACATCGAGGTGCGTGATTGGTGGCACCTGATGACAGGGATTCAGGGATTTATTTGACAATCCTTTACCTACTAAAAGGTTGTATTAGTAAAACTGTCGTAAATAGTACACAATTTAAACAGTTACTTTTGGCAAAACAAGGTTCTTCTGACAATCAAAACTCAAAATAAAGAATTCCTTGTGGTTTTTCTCGCAGGTGTTGGAAAAAGGCTTGGACCTGTTTCTTATGTAACTTTATTTTCATTTTTAAACATCTTTTTTCTTCCTCCGTTTTTTCCACTTAGATAAGGTTTTGTAATTCTAGGCAAGTACTACATTCATCCATGCTAGAATAAGAGAATCCGATGTTGAAATCTGAACAAAATATTTTTCTGAAAAATCCCTGAGTAACCATCTCAGATTCTTCTTTACCATAATTGAACATTCTCTCCGTTTTGACGATATTCAGGTCTGCTGGTAGGTAGACACGTGATGAGTGATGTCCCAAATAATGCGATTCAATAGCTTGAAAACTAAAGATGACCTATTTTACTTCCCCTCTTTTCGGAGCAAACTAACTTCCTTGTCGTTTCCGCCTCGGGTTTCCACTGGGACATGTGATACACCGTTCCTGAATTTTCGGAATACTCCTATAATTCTATGCTTAGTAATAGGCTGCAACACCTTGAGAAAAGCATCCCTGCAAACGTTAAGATTGTTGCCAGCGTTGTTTACAACCGAATATTGGAATATTGTGGTTTTCCTATTTATAGGCTCAAGCTTCTTTCTCTTTCTTTTGGGGTTGGGTAGACCAGCCCGAAAGTATTTCAAAATGAACGCATCTTGCTTGCTTTTTTCTGGGATGGAGTAAAAGGTTTTGTGGAACTCCATGACATCATGTATTGTTAAAAGCTGGCAATGGTATCCAACTCGGTGATGACAGGTGGGGTACAGAGGAAGACCTTTGGCTGAGTACCTTCATGAACATACAAAACAAGGAATTAATTAAACTTTAGTTAATTCAATTAATAGTCTATTTATTCAAGTCAATAGTCAGAATTTTCATTAGGAATCTCTAAATTTTATGAAAAAGTTTAGGAAGTGGTACTAAGCTGGTCATGTTTTTACAACCAACGTCCAAGCTTCATATTTTAAAATCAGACATCATCATATCACTTAAAAACTATTCATAACTCGGACGAACATATACAGGAACTTCTAACGTATCAATGTTCCACCCAGCTATTGACAATTTGTTACAGCAATCAAATGTTAAGTATATGATTGAGTTCAATGATTAGACTTACCTTTGTCGTTTCTGGATGTTTTTTTTCCATTTTTTGGATTCTCTCTTCCTCTTACGCGTCCTCCCTGGATTGACAGATATATTTGACTCCATGATTCTACTTTGTCAACTAATAATATGCAAAAAAAAACAAAAATATGCGATAAACAAAAATAAAACGATTAACATCAGACAAGTTGAAAGCAATGGCGGCCATTCTTGATTTCTCAGTCATGTGATCACAATACAGCATTCTCATTGGCTGTTGGGGAGATGTCCGTTTTTGAAATAAACCTTCATAGCAGAAGTCCGTTTTTGAAACAGACCTTCAACTGTAAAGTTGAAAATAACGTATTTGCGTCCGTGTTGGAAGGTAACTATTAATACCTTTGAAAAGAACAGAAATAATTCTATAAAAAACCGCTACAAACTTAATTTTTATTTTTTACAGATATCCGTCTTTGATCTGAAGCCACTTATATAATGAAAGTAATTATTAAGGAATATATTTTACAAAGGTTTAATGATTGAGTGAGTCGAAACTGTAAAACTATTGAATCATAACTGAAAATGGTATAAAACTGTAAGAGAAATGCTAAATAGGAGCCCACATATGTATTCTTTAATAAATATAAACGAAGATTTCACAAGTAAAGATTTAGTTTAGTAAAATTGAATCAAGTTTCGAAATTAAAGTATGTATTAATTAACAAAAAAAAAAGACAACGAAGTTCAATTTTTAGTGACAATATAAAAATATAATACAGCATATGAGTATATATTTTCAATTTTTTGTTCGTGTGGGCATTGATGTGTGAGTGCAGCAAAGTTTCCATTACTCTTCTTAATAACTTGGTGGAATTAATTAGGTTTCCGTTTATCTTCTAATTACTTTTCTTACCGTCGTCATAACGGAATCCCAAATTGGGTCTTTGATAATCACGTAAAAGCAGCGTTACGCGATTTTCCGCCACATATTTCTATCTGGTTGACAAAACTTTACGCCATCTTGTCACCCACTTCGTGTAAAAGATAAACGAGTGTAGTTGTTGTTTTTGCGTTTTTCAGTTCGGAGCTCTCGATCAAAACATGCAGATGGAGGTTTTTAGGAGTTTAAAAAAAGTAATAAACTGATATTAGGTAAGCTAAAAATTATATTGTTTTATTTTACTACAAAACCTAATATATATATATATATATATATATATATATATATATATATATATATATATATATATATATATATATATTATTATGATTGTTTATTTTGACTTTAATCTTAGTTTATTGAGCCAATAAAAAAGAATTATAACTTATTTGTTATCAAAAGTAAAATAATCCTTATATTACCTGTGTTCGATGGATTCAAAAGATTTTCTAGTTGTCTTTTATCGGGAGAGAAGAAAAGGATAAGAATACAAATATATTATATTACAAAGATTTATGTTTCTTTATTTTATATGAACGAATAAAGCAATTATTAAATTCTGTCGTTATCTTATCAATCAGCATACAAGAAAATAAATCAAATTTTTATAATAATAAGATTATAAAGCTACATACATTTATATTACGTGAAAACCAATTTTACTTAAAATTTTCTTTACTTGAAACAAAAAAAAAAAACAACAAAACTTTAAACTTTTGATTAGCCTAACAAAACCTCAGTTCTTAAATTTGAATGCTAATGACCATGATGTCAAACCGATCCTTCACAGATATAAAATTCAATTGTATAAACACTTACAGCTTATTTTCTTCTTGAGTTGTATGTTGGAACATACCCAGAAAAATCCAGTCTCCTCAACGATGTGATCTCTCCTCTGGCACCTCGGCTCCTTCTTAACGTCTCTGCAAACCTCCTGCAGACTACACAAAAAAACATCTGATTCACTTCTCCAAACTCAGCTACTTATTTATGACACCAGGACCTCCTTTTGTCAACTTGATGCCGTAAGAATACTTTCACATATACTTTATAAAATGCCCACGGTAGATACAAGGACCTCTTTTAATCTACTTGTTATCTCCTTCTGCAAACTATTCACTTCTTTTCGTTACGCCGGTATCCAAACTCACGAACCACTCCCTATCTTGAGACAAACGATTGTTTCCTTTCGATGACAAAAATATAACTAACTTCTCCTGTCTCATGATCGACTCACAAATTCCCATTTAAAAAACGACCGTCCAATCAAAAGCTCAAATTGTGTTTACCATGATTTTGGAAAAGCCTAATTTCGGTTTCAGAGAAAAACCAAATAGCTTACTTTAAAATTGGTTTTGTCAATACATCATTTATACATATTTCAAAAGATTAGAATATGGTCATTTAATACTCGACTATACAAACAATGAAAAGATTAACTTACAGGTAAAATGTCTTCTAATTCTAAACAAAGGTTTTTTGATAATTTTGTTTGAAACGGAAAAACATTTTTGTTTATAATGATATCTGAAAATTTTATTCCGATGGATATTTTTATTTATTTTTCTTTGGTTGGGAAAGAAAAAGTATGACAATATATATATATATATATATATATATATATATATATATATATATATATATATATATATATATATATATATATATATATATATATAATATATATTGTTATGATGTGTTTTTTGTTTGAATGATGAGCAATGAGTATTTTTAATAATATAATATATAGGGTTTTTATCGCGGTTCTCAAAGAATTAGTTTGTAAGTACTTTTTTAAATTATCTTTATTATAACTATTATGGAACACACATATATATCTAACCTAGCCACTGTAAATTTAAAATAAACTATCTTTAAATTGATACTCTTATAAAACTAATTAAATTCTATAGACAATCTAAAATTTAAACAAAACTATCTTCAAAATTGAAATTGTTATAACACTAACTAAATTATATTAACAAAATTTTGTACCTTTCTTTCACTGAATGCCTAAATGGACTGTTTTCTACTATATAGATTCTAATCACCACTGAATGTCTTCCTACTTCAGTTATTAATAATTTTGTTGACATTTAGGCTTTTCAGATCAGAATAAACATTCAAATTAGTAACTAACACTCTAATTTAATAAAATACACATTTCAAACAATATAACCCCACTTATATTCGTATTATGATTAATTTCTATCTGTCAATCCACTGTATAGTTGGTTGCCTAAGCACATGGCTCACTTAAACATATATCTACCACATTATAATTACTAAAATACAACTTTTTACAATTATTATATGCTAATTTCTTAAAATGCCCTCACATAAATATATTTTTATAAAATTCTCTAGTATATAACTTATTTAAAATAATCAAATACTTTTTTATATCTAATATTATGTAGTATATAACTTATAAATTATTTTCTATAAACCCCAATCGTCACAATACCCCAAAATAATATTTAAAATAAATAATTTACTTATTATTTTTTTAAATATTAATTTTCTCATACCTTATTAAATTTAATAATTCAAAATTTTTTTTTTTTTTTATTTAAAATGTGTTAAATACATCCCTGTTCGCTGTCTATGCCAAAACAGAGAACAACGGATCACAGTTCGGCTATTCTATGGTCAAACTGTCATGTCAAATGGAACAATGGATATTATACCAGAGAATAAAATATAACCTTAATTAAAATATAATCTATATTGTGTTCTGTTTATTTATAGATAAAATCTAGGAATTATTTCCATTCAACAGGCTTTCATCCATATGAATTGGTAAGTTTTACACTTTTTATAAAGACATTTACACAATCAATTCTGTATCTAACCCCAAATTATGATTTTTAGGGTACAAATTAATTTCCATATATACAAAATTCAACAAGTATGATGTCAAATTGATTCAAAATAATGAAATCTACCATCTACCATTTAACAAATCAAGTCTATTGAATAAAATGGATATATCAGTAAGTTATTAGTGTTATTATATTTGTGTTAAAGGTTTTTGAAATTCTTTTCTTTGTTTAGTTGACATATTGGGCATTGGGTAGTAATTTCTTTTGCTATACTTATGTCATTCTTTGCAAAATAATTGTCCCTAAATAGCATCCATAGCTTTCTTGAACCAATATGCATATAATTGTTATGTAAATTTTTCAATATTTTCTTTGCTAAAGTTCTAGTTATTACATATACTTCTATGCCATTTATTATTTTATAATATACCCCATCTTTCCTAAGGACTTTTTGTTTTTCACTCAAATTGATCTGATCTCTTATAATTTCTTCTTTAGAATATAATCCTGTACTTTCTACTAATTGATTTAATCCAATTTTTATTGTGCGCTGCCCTATTTGTGGTGTATTTTCTAACCTTGATAAAGCATCTGCCACTATATTGGATTTTCCAGAAATGTATTTGATTTCAAAGCAGTATTCACTAAGTATTAGACTCCACCGATGTATTCTACTGTTTCCATATTTGTTATTTAATATAGACGTTAAAGCTTGGTGATCTGTTTCTATTGTAAATTCATTACCCAACAAATAAAATCTTAATTTTGTGACACAGTGTATTATACTTGCTAGTTCTAATTCTGAAACTGAGTAACCCTTTTCATGTGGCTTTGTGATTCTTGAAATGAATTGTATTGGGTATTCGACCCCATCATGTATTTGTAATAATACCCCTGATAATCTCTCTATTGATGCATCTGTTCTTAGTATGAATGGCTGTGTATAGTCAGGATAGTATATTTTCAAATTTGACAGAAAAATGTTTTTAATTTCTTGGAATGCTAGTTCTCTTCTCTGATCCCATCTCCATTTTACACCTTTTCTCAGTAGTTCAAGTAATGGAATTTCTTTTATACTTAGATCTGGTATCATCCTTTTATAATAATTAATTATTCCAATAAATCCTCTTAAAGTTCTTAAATTGTGTGGTGTTTTATATTCCTGAATGACTTGTGTCCGTTCTGGATCCATTTCGATTCCCTTAGTGTTAAGTTTATAACCTAGATATATTACTTCTTTTTGAAAAAATGTACATTTTTCTTGATTTATTTTTAGTCCAACTTTGTCTAATCTATTTATTATAGTTTTTAGGTGTTTCTCATGATCTTCAGCCGTTTTAGAAAAAATTAATATATCATCAATGTAGTGAATTACAAAATGTTCATATTGATCCAAAATATCATGAAGACATCTACATAGAGCACTGCAAGATGATTGAAGTCCAAATGGTACTACTTTGAATTGATATACTACTCCATCTATCTGAAATCCTGTATACTGTCTACTTTTTCTTTCTAGAGGTATTAACCAGAAACTATGCTGTAAATCGATTTTAGTGAAAAATGACATTCCTGTAATTCTTCCTAATATTCCATCTATACTCATTGGTGCTTCAAATTGCTTTTCAGTAATCTTGTTAATATTCCTTGCATCCAAACATAACCTGATTTCACCTGATCTTTTTCGTACTACTACTATGGGGTTAATAAAACGTGTGTCTGCCTTCTCAATGATCCCATCTTCTAACATATTATTAATTGTTTTGTTTACTTCTTCTCTGTATTTATATGGTATTGGGTATGATTTTGTTTTAAAATCTTTTTCCTCCTTAACTCTTATACTATGGATATAATTCTGTGCAATTCTATTTTCTTTATTGACAAGTCCCTTGTGTTGCTGCAATATGGAAATGACTATTGATTTATATTCTTCAGGGCAATTTAAAACTTTCATCATATCTTCTTCTTTACAAATAACATTATTCTTCATTATGTACTCATTATTCCTTGCTTCCAATTTTACGCACTCCGCCTCGTAGGCATCCATCTGCTTAAAATTTCCATTCCTTAAATATTCACTACAATAATTATTCTTTACATTCTTTTGGGACATTTCCCTATCATCAAAATACATTTCTTCTTCATAAACATCATTATTTTCTTTTAATAATATCCTATCAACTCTTATTCCTTCTTCCACCTCATCTTTCTGCATAAATTTAATTATTTGCCCTTCCAAAGTTACCATTTTTTCTTCAAAATCTATCTTTACTTTCTTCTTTTCCAATTCATCATTTCCCATTAATATATCAACACATAAATCCTTGACAATAAATCCTTGCATATTAATTTCTTTATTAAGAATATTAATTTTAAAATTGGCTAGTTTATCAATTTCACCCAACTTCTTATTATTTGCACCAATAATTTTAATTTTTGGAATCTTTATTATATCTGATAGTTTTAATGTATTAAAAATAAAATTCTCCGAGACTAATGTACTTTCTGAATCAGTATCTATCATAATTTTAATTATTTTATTTTTGGCCAAAGCATTTATATAAATTAAATTAATAGATTCAATAATTTTATCTTCATCTAAAGAAATAAATTCAGAAGGTTTTTCATAATAGCAATGGCCTATCTTGTAATTCAGAAAGTTTACTGCACAAAATTTTGATTATTAGAATTGTCAGATTGTATCTGACCACTTGGATCTGATGTCCTATGTCTTTCCCTACTATGACTTCTACTCACATTCTCCTGCCTTGTACTACTTCGTTCCCTGCCTTCGCAGCTTCTATTCCTTCGAACACAATTTACCTGTCTGTTATAGTTAGGTCGCTCTGTATTTTTTCTATTATTAAAATCTTGTCTATTATTATTAGTACTGTTATTAAAAAGTTGTCTATTATAATTAGTATTATTATTAAAATTTTGTCTATTATAACTAGTATTATTATTAAAATTTTGTCTATTATAACTAGTATTATTATTAAAGTTCTGTCTATTTGGATTAGTGTTAGTATTATTAAAATTTTGTAAATTATCACCATACCTAGTATTATTGTTATATGATTGTCTATATTGTTGATTATCATTTTTATTATATTGAAAGTTATTGTTGTTTTTTCTGTTATTATTACTTGTCATATTGCCTCTTTGTATTCTTTGAATAAAATTAATAAAACTATCTATTGTTTGAATATTTTGTACAGTTACGGTTTGCACAACATCAGCATCAAAATGTCTAGATACATTTAAGACTGTTTCATCCTCTCTAAGTGGTGGTTCTAAATATTTTGCAACTGTTATCAATTTCAATGCATAATCTACCATATTTGATTTTAAATTTTGATTATACTTTCCAAAATATAGAATTTCTCTAAACTTGGCTTGCTCTAATTCACCCCAATAATAATTTAAAAATTTATTTTCAAATGTTTGAAAATTATCTAAATCATTCTCAATACTAGCAAACCAAGTTGCTGCATTGTCATTTAATGTCATTCTAATATAATCTTTAATATCATTAATATTATTCACAAATCTTAATTTATGTTTTAAACTATTTATGTATACTCTAGGATGCAAATTTTTTATATTACCAGAGAATTTAATCCCAGTCTCATTTGTTAAATTTAAGTAAGGTCTCCCTATGTCTCTCATTTGTGAAATATCATCTATTCTCTGTTCCACATTTCTTATTTGATTACAATTTATTTGGATATTTTGTTGTATATCGTCTAATTTTTCTTCTGTGTTTCTCCTGTCTTCGTTAATTTTTACTTCTAAGTTACATTTTTGCAACTCTATTTTCTGTTCTATTTCTATTTTATTATCTTGAATAATCCTCTTTACTTCTGTCCTCTCATTTTCTATCCTTTTCTTGTAGTCATTCCGTATACTTTTTATTTCATTTGCTACTTTTTTCTCTGCAGTTTCAAGTTTTTTATCCATTTGTTTTTCTATTTGCTTTACAATTTTATTATTATTATCTTCTATTTTCTTTTCTAATTTTCTATAATTCTCTTCCAATTTCTGTTCCATTTTTTTCATGTCCTCTTTGACTTCTTTTGAATTCTCTTCCATTTTTTTCGTATTCTCTTCCATTTTCTGTTCTATTTTTTTTATGTCTTCTTTGACTTCTTTTGAATTCTCTTCCATTTTTTTCGTATTCTCTTCCATTGTCTTGTTCATCTGCATCATTAATGACATCAAAGCTGCCATATTGACATTTTCCTCTCTTTCTGGATTCATTTCTGTAGTATCTTGTGGAACTTGAACTAAACTCTCCTCTTGTATAGGTTGTGTTTCTACTTCCACATCTTCTTCATTCTTTTTGCTTCTTGTACTTTTCTTTCCTTGAGACATTTTGAGACTTTACTTGTTCAAATATAATTAAAAATAAAACCTATAATTTTTCCTTTCTACTGATAATTAATTTAATTATATGAGAGCACTTATCTTTCCAAACTAATTCTTTTAAATAGAGAGCCACCGCGTTGGGTGCCAAATTGTTATGATGTGTTTTTTGTTTGAATGATGAGCAATGAGTATTTTTAATAATATAATATATAGGGTTTTTATCGCGGTTCTCAAAGAATTAGTTTGTAAGTACTTTTTTAAATTATCTTTATTATAACTATTATGGAACACACATATATATCTAACCTAGCCACTGTAAATTTAAAATAAACTATCTTTAAATTGATACTCTTATAAAACTAATTAAATTCTATAGACAATCTAAAATTTAAACAAAACTATCTTCAAAATTGAAATTGTTATGACACTAACTAAATTATATTAACAAAATTTTGTACCTTTCTTTCACTGAATGCCTAAATGGACTGTTTTCTACTATATAGATTCTAATCACCACTGAATGTCTTCCTACTTCAGTTATCCTTGTTTTTTGTGAAATTACTTTTTCCAATTATCAGCTTCTACCAATTTAAGATATAGTTTTCTTCACCAGCATTTATACACCACCAACCAAACCAGCAAACAGCATTTATATTTATTCTTCTTTTCAATATACCAATATCCAATTATTATAAGTTGATTTATACTAATCTCCAACCATAATATAATTTAATTTCTTCCAATATACCTTTTTTTTTATCTTCAATAATTATTTGTGTATAATTATAAATGTGCATTAAATTATATGCATAATTTTTAATCTTCATTTAACTCACTATATTAAACTATTGGACTATTTGTACTTGATTCACTGACTCTAACTAACTTTCATAATAAACTGGCCTGACTTCTGACTAAAACTTCCAAAAACTGCCATCTTGAATCCAAATCACGGGTATTTATATCTTTTGGATATTCTAGAACCATCTCGTAAGATATCATGTTCTATTTAATTCTATTTAATACATGTCTGAATTTTCTGGAACAAACCATTTCGCAAACATGGCCATCTCTGGAGATCCAGAGAATTCCATTCTTTTCTATTAATAATTTTGTTGACATTTAGGCTTTTCAGATCAGAATAAACATTCAAATTAGTAACTAACACTCTAATTTAATAAAATACACATTTCAAACAATATAACCCCACTTATATTCGTATTATGATTAATTTCTATCTGTCAATCCACTGTATAGTTGGTTGCCTAAGCACATGGCTCACTTAAACATATATCTACCACATTATAATTACTAAAATACAACTTTTTACAATTATTATATGCTAATTTCCTAAAATGCCCTCACATAAATATATTTTTATAAAATTCTCTAGTATATAACTTATTTAAAATAATCAAATACTTTTTTATATCTAATATTATGTAGTATATAACTTATAAATTATTTTCTATAAACCCCAATCGTCACAATATATATATATATATATATATATATATATATATATACATATATATATATATATATATATATATATATATATATATATATATATATGTATATATATATATATATATATGTGTGTGTGTGTGTGTTATGTTATATGAAATAAAAGTGGTTTTGAGCATTAACATGTATAATTGATGGATTCGACCGTTACTTGATGGAAATTCATTTTATGTAACAATAAAACACTGAAAACTTTGTTTAGCATCCATGCCAAAAACAGATCACTTGAGAAAGGCAATCAGCCGAAACAGCTGTAGTGATAAGAATTTAAAATAAATTTTGTGGAAGTTTTGAAAACAAAGATTTCAGTGTTTTATTGTTACATTAACATGTATGTTTATCAAGGTTATATTTTTAAACCAAAGGATCGCTCAGGATTTTTTTTTGAAAAAATGCATTTTTGCAATACGGGACCCCTAGGGCTATCTACTAGGGTGCCAAATGGCTAAAAGGGTTTCTAAAAATGTACTTTTGAGAGCCCAACGTCAAATAAGAATCCAACAGAGTACAAATTTTACGGTTAATTTATTTTTTTTTTAATAATTTTTAGTATTTACAAAAACTAAATAAATTCAATTACAACGATGTCGGCTAGTGCGATTGTATTATTGGGAAGTTTAATAACCTGCTGCAAGTCTGAAGTGGTAATAAATGCCATTGCATTGGACGATATTTTATCAGAAGATTACATGCCAACTACTCTATTGATGTTAGAAAATCCAAAGATTATTAGCAAATATGAAAATAGTACAGCTAGTGGTAATATTAATAAAAACATACTTGGATTAGATGGATCTTTGGGAAAAGCTATGGAAACGATGGATTTTCACAGGTATGTATGGTTCTTGCTTTTAATAGTGTCCAATCTTTGAACTAAAATGACTATCTAGTATCTGATGTAACGTTATGCTATTTTTATAATTTTATATTTCTTATTATCCAAATTTCAAACAAAAGTATTTTCATACTATTTTGTCTTTAAGTGGTCTTTAAATGTACTGCAGATTGTAATGTAACAATAATTTTTGTGTGTAATCCTAATCTGAACCTTTAAACGTGAATCTTGAATATGTTGCCTGTGTTAGTCCATTTCAAATAGGTAAAAGAAATAAGAAGAAGACTTACTCGCAATCAATTTATTCTTCCAACAACGACCAGTTTCGCATACTATAATTTGCATATACAAATATATTTCGCATACATCTTCAGGTCAACCGTACATAGTTAAGTAAATGCCGAAAATATAATAAACAGTATTAGGGTGCTCTCTGGTCCAAAATATGTAGCAATTATGCCAATATTATATGAGTATGATTATTTAATATGACTTTAAATTAACTAAATAAAAATTAAGTGAAAAATTGATTTATTGAAAAATAAAACTAAATAATATTACTTATATGCTTAGACTTCTTGTATGTGTTATAAATTCGTTATTCGTGTAGAAGTTTATCATTAGTTCTTTATTTTCGTTTTTAATTTCCTCGTTATGTTTTTGTTTTAATCTCCCAATAATATCATCTTCCCTCTGACTTGATCTACTACTTGTTGTTATTGGTAATAAAACGTTTCCTTTGTTGTTTAAGGCTTGTTATTTTCTAGGCCGTATACTCAAATGATGTCCAGTACTTCCTTCCATATTTTTATTTTTGCTGTTGCAATCCTTTCTGATATGTATATCCATACTTTGATGTGATTTTGGTACCTACTGTAGATTAGAATGTATTGACCTTATTTTGATTGTCTTTTTTCTTTATTTTTTTGTTTAATGTAGGGCACAAATGTCTATTTCTTTCTCTTTTAACACTTGGGTTATTTTTTGGTTTCTTGAGTTCAGCGATCTGCTATTCCAAGTAATAATTCTCATCTGGGTTTTGGATGTTTTTCGTTTGTCCTTATATCTTGCCGTGGTTGTCTTCATAACGAATAAAAATTAAAAACCATAAATCCAAAGCTTTAAATTTCAGTAGGGGAGTTCACCAAGCATATCTACCTCGAATCTTTATGAAGGATATATAATGAGAAAACCAGTAACAAATGGTATCGCTATCATAGGCAAAAAGAACTTAAACTTTAGATATACAGACAATACAACTCCATCCGAAGAAGAAATGGCAAACCTACTATAGCTAGTGGAAATAAAAAATACTAGATGTGGTCTCAATGCAAACAACTGGAGCGTTGGACCAGATTCAAATGGTTAATGAGTTTAATTACCTTGGATGCTAGATTAGTTATGCAGGCTTTTGTAAAACCGAAATACGTAGAAGAACAGAAATGGTCCAAAATGATGAGTTGATTATCAAAAACTATGGAAAAACTGCTTCATATCAAAAAACACCAAAATGAGATTAATACGAGACTTAAGTTTAACTATATTTAGTCATGTGACCGAAACAGGGACAATAAAATTGGGCGATAGCCAAAGAATTGATGCTGTCGAGATGTAGTGCCAAAAAAGAATCCTTTGAATCACATGGACACAGTACAGAACAAATTACTCAATCCTTCAAAAGCTTAATATTCAGACTAGACTCTTATTTAGAGTTCATGAGAGTAGCTCAGGATATAAGCCAATGGAAAGAGATAGTTGCTCATATGGTAGGAAATCACAACACTCAGTAATGAGTAATCGACTGAAAAAAGAGAGAGAAACTGGTTTGTTGTCCTTTTGTATTTTATTGTATATTTGTGTATATATTGCGTGCACATTTATAATATTTAAAAATATTTTAGGTCCATGATGAATCAGTATATGTGCCGAAGTTTTGTAGCCGAACAGATAGTAGCCAACATGTCAACATCTAGGGTAAAACGGCGCATGGGACATGTTACATCTGGTATTGGTGAATCTTCTACCCCTCAAACTGATATTTCAAAGAACTTAATATACGATGAGGGATCATCTGGTTACCAAGACTGGTTATCAAAGTAAGATTGATACAAATGATTATGGTTATTTATTATTGAACATAGTATTTGAGTTGTAATAATCGAATGGATAATGTAATAGGAATACATATTTTCATATTAGTAATATTTTTGAAATTGGTATAATTAATTATTTCTTGTCGCTTATTTATATTTCTAAGGAGCGCAACCCTTGAAGATATTTATCGTCACTATGATAATCCTCAGGATAGGATAGATGTCGTTGAAGATGTTGATGATGGAAATCCCGAAGATTTTGAGGAAGGATATAACGTAGAGGATATTAACAAGCAGGAAACCAAGGCTGCTTTAAACCATCGACACGAAGAAACGTATTATTCTGCAGGTAAATTACCCTTATCCTAATCCTATAAAACAACAATATGCATTTCATAATTTAGTTATCTTAGACTTAGTTTTAGTTATCTTAGACTTACTACTCAGTTTTATTAATATTGTAACGATAATATTTTGCCTACCATAGGGTAAGATTTTGGGGGTAGAAGATTGGGGAATAGAAACTATGGGGGTGCAGATAGGGTAAGCAAAATAAACGTTACTTATGCGAACGGGCACTCAGGGGTTAGTTGGAGAGCTGGGGTCGTGGATAAGTAAAAGACAAGGGGGTTTGGATTGGGGCAACTACAGAAAAATGAAATAAAGGGTCATAAATCTCTTGGGACAAACATAATGAAAATAAACCGGAAACACCTCAAGAAATTTAATATAGGGCGCCACTTAAGGTGCCTAATTATACCTATTACAACCAGCTAGTTGTAACTGGAGATATAATTATTAAACATAAAAAAACATATCTTTTCCAAATGGAAACTCAAAAAAAGGGTTAGTTAAAAAAATAAACAAATGTTAAGAAACAAAATTTAACATTTATTTTTGTGTCACCACAAACAGTTACAAAATAGACAATATAAAACACTATATTAATAGTCACAATTCAAAAAAAAATACAGAAAAAACTTACATATCATCCGTTTACAAACTTCAGGAGTTGGAGATACTACATAAACTTACAAGTGTTATCGCACAGAGAATAACCTTTCTTTAAAACAAACAAAACAAATAAATATCGAAAACAATAAAGCTAGCTGTCATATGTTAACATTAAATTTAAAACAAAACTAATCAAATAAAATGACAGCTAAAGTCAAACCATAAAATTTACTACTTTAAATATTACAATTTTTTATCCTGTATGTAAGCAAAATATTATTTAAAAAAATGTCTGTCTTTACTTTAAATTTTGAAACAAAAGTTACCTTAATTCACCAAATCACACTTTGAATGTTATGGAACCATAACTGCAACTAACTGGGGGTAGACCTGGGCTCCACTCTCTGCGTAACGAACACACAAACAAATCCATCTCCAAACTGCCAAAAAGCCTTGGATGACAAACAGGGAGAAACAAAACGAGGATGGAAACGACGATTCTTCCAATCCTCACTCAAAACATTAATTGAAGCATTAACTGCCACAAAACTACTTTTTACTGCTACACATTTCCATAAAAAGGGACCAGAAACAGAAAACCACAAATTCGATGGATGAATTTGGACATAATGCTGGAAATCACCGCTCTTCACCGCGGCTCCAACGAAAGTGACGAAATTATCTTTAAAAATTGCTCGCATAAGTTAGAACAAACAAAGCACTTAGGGTATAAAATAGAATAAGCAAAACGCTAAAATAAACAAAACACAACGAAAATTAAGACGTAGATTAATTTGAAAACGCAATATCGGGCGGTTTGAACAAAGAAATATCGAAGAATTTTGCGCCTGTCACATAAACAAACAATAAAATGAATTTATTATCGACGGCGGCGACCTAAAAAGAACGAAATTTATTAGGGTTTTAAATTAAAGGATACGAACTAAGAAACATTGAAAAAATTCTTCGTTATTATAATGCATATATCTTTGACCGTGGTGAGAAAGCACATGAAATAAAAATATGTCAAAAATGAAATTTGTGACTTATGTCATTTGATCCCAAGTGTGTCCATGACTTATGTGTTATTGCACTTACAGAAAATGGTTATGAAAATAATATTATTAAACAAAGTATTTTTTATTTGTTATAAAAATGGAAGTTTGATAAAAAAAATAAACCTAAAAAAAAGAATGAACCACTTAAACATAATAACTATTTAATCAATATCTTCGTCGATACCTGAATAGTCCAGGAACGCTGTTTTGATCGATAAAAGATTTTCATAGAACCCATGAAAAGTTGTAGGGATTAAGGGAAGCAGATCAAGAAGATCCTTCTTTTTTTCTTTATTTATTGGCACATTTATTGTACAGGGAATATATTGCTTCTAGGGTCACATGTGATGGTAGAAACCTTTTATTTGTTTGAACGCGTGAGTAGTGGCTTTCGTAACTCAGGAAACTGAAAATATGCTTACCGAGTTCTTCTAATTTTTCTTCAGACCACTTGTTTGGTGGAATATTCTTTCATTGGGCAGAATCAGTCTTTGTTTCCACAGGTTATGCTCTTTTTATTAAAGCGATAACTTTTATGAAATTGTCTGTTTCATTGAAAGTCACAAGAAAGCATTTACGGCAAACAGAAATATGGCTACCATTTATTCATAAAAAATATTTGTAGGTTTTGAGGCGAAATTTTTCTTTGTGTGGATCATCTGTATGAGGCCTCTGTAATTTTTTGTCATGTATAGTGAAAAGACTATATAAGCTATATATGCTATATAATGGCTATATAAGCTATTCTCTTGTCGTAACTGCCCAAACTCAAATATTTGGGAAAAATTCTTTTCAGCTGATTTTCAGTGATTTTTGTTTTGCACTTTGCTCGGCATAGTGGCAGAGGTTGAAATGGTCTTTCTGGAATTATTTTACCATTTTTTGTAATATATGACTTTCGAAATACTTTTCTTTCGTAATTTTCTAGCCTTTCTTGTGTCCGGTGGTTTTTGCAGCTGTTGGCGTGATTTTTACGCTCTAAGTAAAATTGCTTGTAGTATTATTATTTTGTCATAGAAACAGAATTGCTTTTAGGAATGTATCTGCTATCAACTTATCATCAACAGACACTTTAAACAAAAAACTTCTGGACATGTGTTATTCGCAATATCAAACAAAACTGAACTGTTTTAGGCTAAATTATTTTCTGCATTATTACGAAATTTTACATGTTTCATTAGCGCCTAGTAACATAAGTCACCGACGGGACGACAATAGACAGCAAGTTCCAACTGGCTCTCTTCACATAAGTCGACTTAAGTGTTTATTCACAAACTCAAGTCGGTATTTTCTCAATATGGTTATTATGCACACTTCGCAATAACAGCTGTAAAAATGCATAGTAGACTAAAGTGCTTAGAGCCGATAATAGTATACAAATCACCTACGCATTTTTATCAAAAAAAAATTCGGAAAATTTAACTTATGTGCTTACTCACCTCAGTCACAGATATAAGGGGATTTCAATTAACACATTTACGAGGGGATTCCAATAAATTTCAAATGCTACAATATATTATATAATTTATATAAAGAGGTTTTTTCAGTTACTATCATTTATCCCATCCTGTACTGTACATCCTTTTGTTATTACCTCCTTATTCATTTCGATTTAAGTAGTGGTGTCAGCCTAGAATGGCTAATATTTTTCTTTTTATTTCAGAAGAATTATCTGTATATACGTTGTACAGTAAGCTTATTTTTTTAATTTTTATGTAGATATGTCTTTTTTTCAATGTGCCTCCAGTAAGTTGTCGTTCCATCGTCTTCGTGGTCTTCCTACTAATCGTCTTCCTATTGGGGAACCGTCCCTCGCCATCTTTACTACTCTATTTGTTGTCATTAGGCTTACATGATCTTTCCATTCTACTCTTCTATTTCTTACCCAGTTTTTGATGTTCTCCACCTTGCACCTGTCTGTACTTCTAGCTCTCTTTCACGGTATCTTACCACTTTTTTATATCTGCTGTATCTAGCATTTTGTTGTGTTTGTTGTGTTCTGTGTTTTAAAAAGACTTTCTTCTCTTCTTTACTTTTTGTCTTTATTTCCTCTCTAAACGGTGGGTTTAAAGAGCAAGAGCTAACTATTTTCACTGCTTTCACCATTATAATTAATCAGCTATGCATCTTATTTATACAGCGAAGCAACATTAAGTGTTAACACGCACTTATTAAAAACAATTAAGGTATTTCTTTATTTAACTATTAATTTATTTAATATTAACAAACATTCTTGTTTATAGGTGGCTATCCAGGTCCCTCATATTCGAATAGTTATGGTCCGCCCAATTACAGCCCTTCAAGTTACAGTCAACAAAATTATAATCCACCAAACTATAATCAACCTAGCTATAATCAACCTAGCTATAGCCAACCTAGCTATGGTCAACCTACTTATGGTTCTCCAGATTATCATCAGAATACGGGCGTGGGAGGAGGCTATCCGCAACATCAACCTGAGAGTAAGTTTCTGTTGTTATTTATTATATTGGGTCTATTGAATAAAAATAAGTATTTGCTTTAACTTCCTCGTATTTAAGTATTTACTTAATATTAATTGAATAAAAGAACAGTAATTACTTTATGTAAAAGAGTTTACTTAGAGCAATAAGTAATCTCTTTTATTTTCAAGTAGTTACTGAATGCATAAGGTTACACAACCTTTTTTCCAGTTATTGCTTCTTATTAGTTGAATAAAAAGAAGGATATTCTACAATTAGTAAGTAATTCCTTATTTGTTAAGGAATCTCAAATGAATACTTACGCCAGTAGTTTATGCATACTTACACTAGTAGAGTGGTAGTTCTAAACATTTTTCGATTATTATAATTATGGCTGACTTTATATATGTTCGTAAACATAAACACTACATGAAAAGAAAAAACGTAAGTCCCAGCAAGTCTAAGGTTCTATTGCGTTTTGAAAGCGAAAGTATAGACTTTCTATCAGATTATTTTTTGCCACAGCTAGATGAAACCAGAGGAGGTGCCCTTAGCTCTCGACAAAGGATAGAGATTTTTCTGCGATACGTTAGTGATACTGGATTTCAACCAGGTATTGCTGAAGATTTCGGCGTTCACCATACGACTGTATGTAAAACCATAAATAATGTTGCTGACAGAATTTTTAAGAAATCAGATCAGTGGATAAAGTTTCCGTCTGACCTGGAAGGTATGGAAGAAGAAAGGACAAAGTGGACAAATCGATTCTAAATACCTACCGTTATTGGCGCACTGGATTGTACCCATGTTCAAATTAAAAAACCTTCAGAATTTGGCGACGAATTTATTAATAGAAAAGGTTTTCCTATAAATGTAAAAATAACGTGTGTTGCAAATGAGGTGATTAAAAGTGTGGACACTCAGTGGCCTGGAAGTGTTCACGATTCGAGGATTTGGAAACAAAGTTCGATTTAACAAGTTATACATAGCTTTAGAGGCAATTTTTGCCTCCTTGGAGATAGTGGATATGGAGTTTCTCCATGGTTATTATGCCCATTCAAAAACCCCCAAAACAGAAGCGAGGAATTATTTAATATCACTCATTCCAGAGAAAGGGTGATATTTGAAAGAGTATTTGGGCAGCTAAAGCAGAGATTTCCTATATTAGGGTCAAAAGTAAGAGTATCTTTGGCAAAAGTTCCAAAGATCATTGTTAGTTGTGCTGTTTTGCATAATATTTGCAAATATCTACGGGACGATTTTGAGTTATCCGAAAATGAACGGGAAAACCCACAGGACCTCCATGATGTACATTACAATGAAGCCGAAGTAGATATCATTCGTCAAAGAAGAGCTGTAAAACGCCAATTAATAGTGGAAACAATATTTATCAATAATATTTAAAAACAATATTTTACTTGATTTTGTAATTTTCTAACGTTGTTTTTAATTTGTTTACTTAAATATCATTGTCAATTTTTGTGCCATAGACACTACAATATAAAACAAGTATTTTTTGTTTTGATATCTATTTAATACACTGAAACTTTTAATACAAAATTAAGAAAACAAAAAATGTGAAACTAAAAATTGCAGTACATATATGGAAATTACAAATACATTAAAAATGGCAGTACATATTTGGAAATTACAAATATATTACAAGTCTATGTATTCTCGTAGTTCTGATACGATGCGATTATTAACCACTTCTGCTCCAAAACTATCTTCAGGAATTCGATATAGCAAAACATTTGTCAATTTTTCTATCAGAAGTTTTTCCCTTTACGCTTGAAGTCTAGCAACATTTAATTGTTCAAGAAGAACAAGTCGTTGCAACTCGTTGTGTTGATAAACTTTCCGTTTCATCGGTCTCTAACTTAAATTTCTTGTTCTTTGGGCGTTTTTTCAGCGTTCCTATAGATGAGGGTATTTGTGAATTGGTACTAGCTGATCCAGTATTTTCTAGATTGTTCGCTTCTCCATTGTTAGTTCCAATGGAACATCCCCCAGGAATTTTCGTGAATACTGAATTTTTTTTCAAAATTCAATATATCCAGAAATTCTTTTTCCCACTCGCGCAATTTAATTTTTTTGTTACCAGTCATATTTTTATCCGTTTTCTTCTTTACATCTGTTTTCATGTTATTGAGAATTTTTTTTAATTTGTCAATAGTAATACTTGTACCAGAAGCCTTAATAAATTGATCTCTTATCCCGTTCCATGCCTTCTCTTTACTTTTAACAATTGCTGGAACCATTGATTTGTTCAGAAGAACCGTATGATTTTTCAATATTTTTACAAATATAAGCCTTTGACAGCCAATCTCGACAGGTAATTCTTCCTCACTTGACGACGACATGACTGTTTATAGCACTAAAATTTAACTGACGTAGATGTATCTACTACACAAAATCTAAACGATGCACGCAACGTTTACAAACTTGTTAAAACTTGTCTTGCAGCTATAAAAACATCACAAGACAATTTTAAAAGTAAATACTTACAAGCATAAGTTAATACTTACAAGTATATACTTAAATTTCAGAATATTTTTCCAGTATTACCTTATAAGAAAACACTTACTTTTATTCAAATAAAAACAAGTAATATCTTATCCTTATAAGTATTAACTTGTGCTTAAAAGTTACTACTTTTAAGGTAACACTTATTTTTATTCAACAGACCCAATGTATATTTTTGAACCAAAGCATTACACATTTTTGAAATCAATATTTCAAAAGCTTTAAAATGAGGTGTCACATGATATACCTTCCTATTTAAACAAATCAAAATTATGACACCTGAAGAGAAATCGCGTAAAGTTCGAAACATTGATGCTATAATATACTACAATTATTTTAAAAATCGACCTGTCTGTGCATTTTGCTTAGGTACTAAAAATAAATAAGATATAAGATAAGATAAGGTATTTTGAGAACGATTTCCGAAGTAGAAATTGAAACGTCAATAAACTTATTTTAACACATTTAACGCCATGTGTCTACCGGTGGGCATTTTCAATGTTTCCTTTAAGACCGTGTGCCACACGTGGACATTTGATGTTACTTACTTCGAGTCCCTGTGGCCATATGTGGTTTATCTTGGTTTTAAGTATGGTGACGTATTCAGTGGTCCATTTTTGGCAGTACAAAAAACTAATATAATTGTGTCTTTTTACATCGTTTACTACAAAAATAAATTGAATTTTATACTAATAAAAATAAAAATAAACGAACAAACCTAGATAAATATTAAAAAACACGTAATCTTAACGTATTTGAAATACAACAAAAAAAAAAACGGGTGTGGCAGTCCAGTGGGACTGCCGGTAGAAGTTATACTTCTATACATGCGTTCGCCGTTAAAAATTTATATAGGAGTCAATCTGCACAATCATAACATACTTATGTAATGCTATAGATAAGAGAGAGCAGAAAGAGAAAAAGAATTAGTTATATAGGTATATGGTGCATCGTTTGCTGTATATAAACATTTGACCTGTAATAGGAGTATAGTAAATGAAGAATTGTATCAATATTTTAATGAAAATATATATTTTTATTTTTATATATGTACAAAAGGAGTTGAATGCAAAAAAAATTTACACATACTCTGCAGTAAAATTCATTGTTTATTTTGTTATTAGAATAAAAATTACAATACAATAAATACACTGCAACATAATTCAATATAATAATACAATATAAATTAAAATGTAATATTCATAAGTATTTAAAACTGCCAATATACATAACTTACTTTACGAAGATAAAAATAAAAAACCAACAACTCGGATTATGTTGTTAATTTTCATTTTATTTAACATTTATGTTTTTTTGCGTATATAACATATATTTAATAAGATTACCGTGAGGTTTTTAAAAATTTCAAAAATAAAAAAGGAAATTCATAATTGGGATTTAAACTCACAACTACCAGCGTATAAACCAAACACGTAAAGGATTTGCCAATTAGACATGACACTAACGGATTTCAAAATTGACAGTTCTCGGTAAAACAGTGATTATTTTAAAATAAAAGAGCCTAAAATAATTATAAACGTTTAATTTTTAATAATACAAAACATATCACATAAATAATAATATTAATACATATTATATTATATATAATATTATATATATATTATATATAATATTAAATATACAAAAGGAACATTTTTATTCTCGAGAGAGAAAGAAGGAAAAATATATCTTTTGTCTCTCTCTTACTCATTATCTTACATATGTAATGGTTTCACAGATTCACTCTCATGCAAATTTCCAACGCCGACCGTGCGTATAGAAGTATAACTTCAATAATAAAAATTAAATTTCTGGAAATGAGATAGTTGCTAGATATGCTTTTGAAAACATTCGAGGCACATTGGCAGGTTACAGTTATCGCAATACGTATTCATTTTTTTTGCATTTTTACGAGCATAAACTGGATTTTGTCGCTGAGACATAGTCTTGTAGCATGGGCTGCACCTTTTTCTGGTAACCCTCTTTTGCCCCTCGTATTCTTTAAAGAAGTGTTTCATCTTGGAACTGGAGGGCCTGGAATTGGAGTTAAATCTTGATAAACCAGAGCCTCGACGATATTTTCTTTAAATTCTATTATTCCCAATTTCTTGTTATTAATTTCTTTATACAGATGCAGAGCATTTACCATAGCTGTTGAAGTAACAATATGAAAAACGAGTCGCTTATACCACTTGACGGTTCTTCTCATGTATGGCGCATAAGATGCCATCTGGTCAGAAGTATCGACAAAAGCTTTTCCTCTGTTGTAATCTACAACCATCGCTGGTTTATGAATTTCTTGTCCTCTGCGATTAACTGTAACCATAGAGTCGTCATGTTTGGTACTGAGCATAACAACATCTCTTTTATCTTTCCATTTACAGACAACTGTTTTATTTTCGTTTTGTTGGGCCACGACTTCTTCTATTTCTTCAAGTGCCCTCTTCGCTACGAAGTTTGGCAATCATCATTGCTATTCGTATCTTTGAAGCTGTTGCTCTAAATAATTGGTTAGATGTGCACTGGAACCAGTCTCCTTGGATAATTAACTGGAGCAATCGGTACTTTTTCCCTCTCATCACATGACCAAAATATTCCAACTTTCTTCTCTTGATGGTGATCAACAGCTCCCGTTCTTTGTTCAGTCTTCGAAGTACTTCACTATTTGTTACTTTGTCTGTCCAAGGTATTTTCAAAATTCTTCGGTATATTCACATTTCGAAGGCCTCTAGTTTATCAATATTGCTCTTGTTTAAAGTCCAAGTCTCTACTCCGTACAGCGGTATCGAGAAGATGTAGCATCTAACTAATCTCATTTTCATGTTTAAGTTAATGTCATGACTTCCCAAAATGTCCTTCATATTAACAAAAGCGGCTTTTCAATTCTAGTTTTTATTTCTTCTGTGATGTCATTGTTGTTATTCTTGTTCCCAAATATTTATATTTGTGCATCCCCGTTTGATGTTGTTATTGTGAATGTACAGGTTTGCATTCAATCTTTGTTTTTTTGGAATAATCATGAATTTCGTCTCCTTGACGTTCATTGTTAACCCTTTCTCTTCACTAGCTGTGACTATCTTGTTTAAAATAGCTTGCAGGTCTTCTACTGTCTCCGCCATTAAAACCGTATCATCTGCATATCTAATATTATTAATTGGTTGGCCGTTAACTTTTATCCCAATCTCTTCTTCCTCCAATGCTTTCTTCATAATTTCTTTCGAATAGAGATTAAATAGCATTGGTGACAGCACACATCCTTGTCTAACCTTGCCACGACTTCACCATTTCTCAATTTAGCTTTTACCATATCTGGGGGATTTTATTTTCTGTTTATCCTTAGGGTTCCTACTAAATGTGTTTGTGGTTGAATTAGACTATTAGACAGCGAAACACTAGTGTACCAGTTATCGGTATATACAGTTCTACCTGCATCCAAAAGTCCCTCCATCAGTGTTGTGACAATTTTTTCGGCAACTGATATATCGTCCGCTCTTTCTTTGCCGGTGTAGACTTTATACTATCATGTATAGCCTCCAGCAATACAGAGTTTGAAAACCTTTATCCCATACTTATGTCTTTTATTGGAAATATACTGTCGGAAATAAATACGTCCTCGAAATGGTACGTTGTTTCGTCTATACAAACTTCTTCGGGAATATACGATTCTTTGAATTTCTTTTCTAATATGTTTAAAAATTTAGAGATTTTGTGGAGTCTTTCTTCCGAATCGATTGGTTGCTCATTGTTTGATAGATGAAACATCGAAAGTAACATCTCAAATCTATTGCGACTCATTATTTTTGGAATTTCATTTTCATAAATTCTTTTTTTGCTCCAGTAATCCCCCAATTTTGGCAAATGCATAAGTCCCATTCACAAGACAATGCCCAAAACTTGCGCATCTCTGTACGATCAGTGTCAACCTATTTACTAAGCCTTGGAGTTCCACTTCCTGCTGGGGCAGCTTCATTCGCAGTGTTTCTTTGTGCAGCAAATCTATTGGTTTCTTCCACAAACAATGAGATAATTTCATCGTCTATGAAGTGTTCAAAGTAACTTATAGGATAGGCTTCATGAAGTTTCTGGATTATATGCTCGGGTACACCGGTGTAGGCATAAAGAAAATTAAATTTTAATCTGTCCCCTGCCACTGGCTTCCAGTTGGTCTGGGGTATATTATAGGTAAAAGGAACTACTTCAGCAACTTTGTTCTCGACGTCAAATGCAGCTAATTCACCTTCATTTGAATCAGAGCTTCCTTCATCATATGAGTAATCTCGATCTGCAATGGAGTCATCCTCGGAATAGTCTGCTGCTTCAACATCAGACAAATTTTTCAAATCCCAAAGCAGTTCTTCTTCTGTAAGTCCTCTTGCTGCCACAATTGTTTAAAATCTGCGACAAAAAAATAATGAAATGCGTGATCCTTGGTGGACATTTGGTCCCACAATGTAAAATTACAACCTGGGACCGCGTGACCATCGGTGGGCACTAAAACAAATCACAAAAAACAAAGCTGAAAAAAAAAGTGTTGTTTAAAATACAATAATAAGCATTTAAAAAGCAGGTAGAAAAAAAAACATTTTAAATATTTGGTCCCAGGGAGTGAAAAACCAATTACAGCGTGGCGCTAAATGTATTTCCATTAAAATAGTAATTACTTTAAGATATCACAAGAAGATAGTTTGCCAAACCTCTGGTTTTTTTTATTACGGGTAAATCTACTTATCAAGGCTTATCTAGACTAATGTGGTAGCATTGGAAGAAACATTCATAGAGAAAAAGCACTGACATAAGCCAGTTCAGTTAATTTATTAAAAAAAATCTGCATTATTTATTGAATTTGATTGCTTTAAAACCATAAATTATGAGAAAAGACATTTTAACAGCACAGTCTCCAATAAATAATAGTATGTCAAAATAAATGGAAGACATATTTTCAGTTTTACAACTTTATTTGTCCAATTTTTTGTGGTAATATCTAAATTATTTCATACGAACTATCTTTATTATTGTAGGTCATGGATCGTATGAGCCACATTACCAAGAACCAGAATATCACAATTCCCCAGCTCCAAAGTATCACGTCTACAACTACTATTCGAAAGACAAAGATCTGTCTGATCTCTTCGAAATTGCCTTGACAGGTTTAGCCTTTCTTGCTTTTAAAATGTTTATTGTACACGTTATAATGTGCATAGCAACGACAACGGTAAGTCATAATTATCGTTTTTATACTTTGTAAAGTATTTCAAGTTATATTTTTAGACAACAAACACTACTACGACAACCGTGGCCATGGCGATGAGTATGAGTCCTACAGCAACTGGAACAGGTAACGGTATGGCAGATATTCCTGGCACAGGCGGTACTAGCACGGGAGGGGGAATGACAAGCACAGGAGGTGGTATGCCATCTACCGGAGCTGATATGCCAGGTACGGGAGGGGGAATGACAAGTACAGGAGGAGGTATGACGAGCACGGGAGGTGGAATGACCGGTGATGGAGGTGATACGCCAGGTACAGGTGGGGGTATGACAAGTGATGGTGGCGATATGCCGAGCACCGGAGGTGGAATGACCGGTGATGGAGGTGATACGCCAGGTACAGGTGGGGGTATGACAAGTGATGGTGGCGATATGCCTGGTACAGGGTCGGGCATGACCAGCGATGGGGGTGATATGCCTGGCACAGGAGGAGGCATGACAAGTGATGGTAGCGATATGCCTGGAACGGGAGGTGGTATGACTGGCACAGGCGACGGTATGACAGACGATGGTATGACTGATATGGGAGGGGGAATGACAGGTGGTGGCACTGGTACTGGTGATGGTGGTGACGGTTCGACAGACATGGGTGGCACTGGAAGTGGTACAACAGGAACTGGAAACGGTATGGACGGTGGTACGGGAGGAGATTCCACAGGTACTGGTGGCACTGACGGAGGAACAGGTATGGGTACTACAGGTAGCGATTCTACAGGTACTGGAGGAAGTTCTGCTATGGACACAGGTATGGACAATACCGCTGCAGATGGAAGTGCAACCGGTGATGGGAGTGATACGTTGCAGTTCAGGTATAAGAGAAATCCAATGCCCCACTTTCCTAATCCAAATAATGAAATCGTAAATGAGTTGTCGAGAAAAATTTTACTTACTATTGAAAGCGCTTTAGTTGGTCATAAAGATGATGGGGTTTGTTTAAGAAAAATACTATGCGAAAATAATAAATGGTCAAGGGATTTAGAAGGAAGGCACAAATTATTTATTCCTCTTTGGAGGTAAGTTATAAATATATTTTTATATATTTGTCCATCTTCTTATTTTGTAGTTCTTATACTTTGAGTGTAGATTCATAAAAATGCTTTTTTATTTTGTTTTTGTAGTTTGGGAATGAGCTGGCTCTCTGGAAAAATTGTACATAATGTAGCACCTGCCACATCCATGCTTGACACACTTAAAGCATCAATATTGGGCCTTGGAAAAGCCAACTGCGAAATTATTTATCAAAAATGCGATCTTCAAAACCATGTAATGGAAAGAAAGAAACGAAAAAGACGAAAAAGAGAAGCTCTCTAATTATTATTTCATGTGTAAAATAATATTAATAGATCCAAAAATATAATATAAGTCTAAATAAAATATAAAAAAATAAATATTAAATAGTTCTACTTATTATTTTCTTTATTACATTTTGTTCAATTGTGTCACATTGTGCTAATAATTGAAAACAAGACGAAATATGTGTATATGAGCCGCAATAACCAAAGCAGAGACAGAATTGGTCAGAACATCACCATCGATGACTTTAACTTTGAGCGCGTTAAAGAATTCAAGTATCTTGGAACAACAATAAATGAAGACAATAACGGATCACAAGAAATAAACAACAGGATCCAGGCCGGCAACAGATGTCTTTTTGCCCTCCAAAACCTTATAAAATCGAAACAACTAACAAGACGTATGAAGATACAGGTCTATAAAACAATAATACCACCCGTTGTGATGTATCGAAGCGAAACGTGGACGATAACAAAGGCAAACGAAGAGAGACTATGTGTTTGGGAAAGAAAAATCCTAAGGAAGATCTTAGGCCCTGGGCTGGATGAAGCATCAGGACAATATAGGATAAGAACTAACAAAGAGCTCGAAAAACTTTACTCAGACGCCAACATCATAAAAGAAATAAAGTCCAGAAGACTCCAATGGGCAGGACACCTCAGAAGACATTTTGACCAAAGAACAGTAAGACTGGTGTGGGAGGAAGTTCCAACTGGAAGGACACCACGCGGACGCTCTCGTCTCCGGTGGCGAGATAATATAGCAGAAGACCTAAGCACTATAGGCGTGGAGAATTTGATGGAGGTTGCTCAAGATAGAAAACAGTGGAGGCATGTTGTCGAGTTGTAGCGCCACGGAGTAAGTAAGTAAGTAAGTGCTAATAAAACTGAAAAAAAAAAACTAAACTGTGTTGCTTGTCTGTTAGTATTTTTGAACTGTGGTATACAGCTAACCACTGAAATTTTCCCCTTTTAATTTGTTTAATGAATAGTGTAAAGTATCTTTGGATAAATTCTAAGAAATAGAATTTAATGACAATCAAAAAACACAAACATAATTCTTCTTTTGTTGACCTTTTTGGCTCTTTTTGGCTCTTTTGATTTCTTTTTTTTTGTTTCTTTTGGCTCTTTTCTGCAAGTTTTTTGGCGTTTTTACGTTTTTCAGAGTATTTCGGTTAGCTCTATGGCGTAGCTCTCTTACTTGGCTGTATTGTTTGGCTCGCTGGTTTGGCTTTCTTGTTTGGCTCTTTTGGTTCTCTCTTTTATTTATTCTTGTTTGGTCATATCCAACTTAAAGTATTTAAGAGTTAAGCTCTTTTTTCACTTAATATACTAATACAAAGATGCCTGGACGTCAATCAAGATATATACGCATGTTTTATTGACTATAATAAAGCATTCGATAAAGTACGACATAAACATTTAATGAATAACCTGAAATCAAAGAAGATTTACTACAACGACCTCAGACGAAGATTTCTACAGAAGAATTCTGAAAATATCATGGACAGAACACGTCACAAACAAAGAGGTTCTGGAAAGGATGAACAAAGAAATGGAAATTTTAAATTCAATAAAAACGGGAAAGTTAGAATATCTCGGACATATTACACGTGGAGAGAAATACACCTTGCTCCAACTGAATATGCAGGGAAAGATTCAAGGAAAGAGAAGCATAGGGAGGCGTAGAATGTCATGGCTGCGCAACCTGAGAGAGTGGTACGGATGTACATCAAATGAACTATTCAGAGCAGCCGTCTCAAAAGTCCGAATAGCTGTGATGATTGCCGCGGAGATGGCACTTGAAGAAGAAGAACTTAAAGTATCGTGACGTAGGAGATTTTAATAAATAGAATTGAACGATACCGAAAAACCAAACATGTCGTGCTGCAAGGGCTTGTGAATGGGATAAATTTATTTGCCGATTGTGGAAAAAAACGCCATCCTTGGAAGCACTTCCTAGATAAAATCTAAACGGGGTAACATATGATTCCGTGCGACATGCCATATAATAGGATTTCACAAGTAAAATACATTGACAAGAAAAACAAAGATGGCGTCGTGCAATAATGGAATTAAGTAAGCAATTAACGCTTAGACGTATGAGCTGTCAGGTGATAGGGATTAACGAATAGAATACGGTGGCAAGGAAAAATATCTCGTCATGCCAGTATCTTATGCGTTGGTAAATAATTAGTGTACGAAGTCAAAATACAACAGAAAACCAAGGTAAGACGATCAAAAATTAAATGGGAAGATCATGTCACACAAGAGGCAGAAACAAGAGTGTCACGGAATGAGATAAGACATTTGGCTTAAAATAGAAAATCATGGTAAAGAAATATTAGAGAAGCACTGCAAGATTTTTATGAATATGTGTTAAAATTAAATAAATATTTTCTACATATTCTTACGCTTCTTGAAATTACTTTTAATTATTCACCAAGAATATTACAATGCTTGTTTACAACTTTTACACAATGACAACTATTAAGAATACTACTGTTACAACTGTGTCAACTTCCTGTGTTAATATACATTTTATGACTCTCTAGACTTTACTAGACATTTCGGGATTTTTCGATAACATCTCGAGAATTCTCGACTTTTTTTATTTCTTCTATCCCGTCAAAGGATTTTTTCTATATAAAATAAATCTCACGTTACTGTTACAACAATATTATAAATATAATGAATTTAATGTAAGTAATCCAATAACGAAAGGTATTAGTGAGTTTATTAATTAAATAAAAACATAAAAAACAATCAGATTTGTCTCAGATTTCTCATCCCTTGATGTACGCTTTACAATTATTAATGCAGGACTGTCTGATCATGAAGCAGTTTATACCAAGTTTAATACTCTTAACAAACAATCCTCGAAAACCCAACGTTTAACTAGGATTTTTTCCGCTAAGAACTTTGAAAGCAATTATTACTTAAAAAAAATGTCTATCTTTACTTTAACACATTCGCGACCAACCTATTTTTAGGTCTGTCCAGTCAAACTGATTTTGGTTAAACATGAAAGAAACATGCCAAATCCACCATTTTTGGGGAGGAGTATTATAATTGAACAAGGATTATAAAAAAAAATGTTTTGGATAATGTCACACATATATGACACTGGTCTATAGTAATAAAAATTTGAACATAACCCAAGTGTCACAAATATGTGACATAAACATTTTTAGCTACTACTTATAAAAAAACATTTATTTATTCAATATTAACAAAACTAAAAATTACTTCCAATAAAAAATACAACATATTGTATAAGTTTAATTTTTTTTCTGTGCCACTCAGCAAAACAAGATGTAACACATAACCCAATGGGCTGTCCATCACTCCCCTTACATTCCTGGCATGTGCACCAGGTGACAGCCCTTTTCTTGGTTGCACTGCACTGTCGACATCTTTTCCGCTTATTTTCTTATTTCAAGTTGTGTGCCGCAACAACTTTTTTTCTGCTTGGCCGTTCTGTTTGTCCCAGTAAATGTTTGATCACTTCCTCTCTAAACTGAAGGTACGTCATTCTTGTTTTCTTTGACATGTTAATATTTTTAATCAACAACCAGTTGCCATTCCACATGCAAATATCTAGTAAGTGAAAGAAAACTTTCATGTACCATCTCAGAGTTTTTCGTGGTGTGCCATAATATGAAGTCATCTGGTCAATTCTGTCAATTCCCGACATAAAGGAATTGTAGTCACGAATCATTACTGGCTTCAACTTTTTCTGGCCTCTACGATTTTCAACTTCAACCATTTCGGAACCATGCTTGGATGAAATCATTATTACATTTCTCTTATTTTTCCATTTTAATACTATGATTGGACCTCTTCTTTGCCATACGACTTCTATTTTTTCTTAATGTTCCACAAACTTATGTCTTCTTTTCATGTAAAAACTTGGCAAGCTCATAACTGTTGTAATAATTGTCCATGTAGATAGTGTGCCCCTTCTCTAAATATTCAGTAACAAGTCTGTGAACTACTTCAAACGCATGCCCATTTTCATTTACTACTGTCCACTTGCCGCTGTAGATTAGGAAATTTAGTAAAAATCCATCAGAGCTAGTAATCTCATAAATTTTTATTCCATATTTACTAGTTTTTTTTGGCATATACTGTCGGAATATTAACCGCCCTCTCCACAGTAAGAGGGCTTCGTCAAGACTTAAGTTCTCTCCTGGATAGTAAACTTTAGAGATATTATTTATAATATGACTCGTAACGTTTTTAATTTTGTAAAGTCGATCTTGAACTTCTACGTCTTCGGCTTGTAAAAACAAATATTTTGAAGAATAGCTTCAAACTTTGATCTGGGCATAGTTTTTCCAAATATTGAAAAGTGATATAGTGGATCTGTCCTCCAGTATAAATGTAAGGAGGGGAGTTTAATGTTTCCCATTAATATGCAGAGACCCAAAAATTGTTTTAAGTCGTCAATATTTATATCCATCCAGCGTCTTAAAAAGGAATATTTTTTTTAAAGTAGGGTTTTCTTTGCGTGAAGCAGGATTTGTTCACTCTACGATTTTTATCAAAAGCTCTTCATCAAATAGTAATGAAAAATATTGTATAGGTGTTGCATCAAGAGGAATTTCTACTTTTATATTTTCTTGTTCAGTAAACTGATGTATCTCAATATTTTCTTCTACATCAAGCCAGTCCGCCTCATCATTTTCTTGTACCACATTTTCATTTGCATCATTCGCTTCGCCCTCATCATTACTCAACTCACCGCCGTCATTGCTCGACTCTCCCCCATCATTGCTAGTATCCTCAGTCTCTCTTCCAGAATGAGAAGGAGAATATTCACTTGGACTAGAATAAAACATTTCATCATTATAGTCCTCCTCGAATTCATATTCAATATTTTCGGCATTTCTGTACTCACTAACTTCCCTACTAGCCATCTCGGCCTCTAATTGAAGGTCTCGTGTACTTAGATGTCGTTTTGACATTGTTAATACGTCTAAAATAAATAATAAGTTATTACACGGTGTATAAATAAGTTAAATTTTTATATAACCTTTCTAAATTATACACAATTACGATACTTTTCGTATTCGACGTTTACATTCTATAAATTTACGTTCCATAAATTTACAGGTTATTTCTTCTTTTGTTAAACGTCCAAATCACAACCCAGCCCCACATAGCGTGTGAAAGAAGGATTGTTTAGGTGGACTGTGGCCAAATTTAGACCCACTGTGATAAACCGCGGTAAAATTATTTTACATTTCATCACGTAAGTTCGGTGTCACACATATGTGTCAGCAGTCCTTAGAAAACTTCTCCGTCACACATGTGTGACGGTTGGTCGCGAATGTGTTAAAATTTGATCACAAAAAAGTTACTTGAATTTCACTGTATAACTTTTAAATTTCTCAGGTTGGGAACTGGCATTTAAACTCCCTGCCACACGAACAAATTCATCTCCACTGGAAAAGTAGTCTGACTATTTGAGGTTGAAATTGGGACACTGCACACCTTGGAAACAGCTTCTTAAGGAACTGGACAATGGAACATGTAGTGATTTATTGGGAACGCCGTTTTTCAAATATTTCACGATAAGAGACGGCTTACAATTAAAAAAAAATAGTGATTACCCCTATCAGAGTTGACACATTACTTTGGGTGTACATCACTTATTCTTCGACAAATTTGTCGGTTTTTCGCAAAACTACATAACGACCGTTCCCTTTGACCAAATCTTTCAACCTCACTTGAATTTATTCCCACTCGATATTGTATACCTTTACCGGCTCCTACCGTTTTCCTTCCCCTCATCCAGTTAAAGGGACTAGTAACAACCGGAATTTTTGTTTTAGACCGCTTCAGACTATCCCGCAAAACGATCTTGAATCAAACAACTTTTCAAATTGTAGAAATAAACAGGTATTATATTGATTATTTTAACTTCGTAACCCGATTATTTCTTTGGGGAATTTAAATGTAAAAAAGACATCAAAATTTATATATAGCCCAGGAGTGTACTACAAAATTTTTATACTAAGAAATTTATTATCCTACACCAGAAATTCAAGCTTTAATGTGTATTTACCGATCCCGTCCACTGAGATTTTAAAGAAATTTATATTAGATTCGGCAAAAAAATTGTACCATCTCCCTTTGCAACTTAAATCTACATCTTCTTTCCTTAAGTTCCGTAAATTAACAAAAGCTATCTGAAAGACCATCTATCTATCTGAAAGACCATCTATCTGAAAGACCATATCTTTCTGATATGGTCTTTCTATCTGAAAGATCTATCTGAAAGACTATCTATCTGAAAGACCATATTATTCAGTGGAAGAGTTTCTTAACGAATAACTAAGAAATTACAGTACGTTTAGGTACAAGCAACTAAAGTATTTTATACTAATTGATGGATTCGACCGTTACTTGATGGAAATTCATTTTATGTAACAATAAAACACTGAAAACTTTGTTTTCAAAACTTCCACAAAATTTATTTTAAATTCTTATCACTACAGCTGTTTCGGCTGATTGCCTTTCTCAAGTGATCTGTTTTTGGCATGGGTTTACACTTTGTAGTCTCTAATGAAATAGGTTGAGGAGGGGAGAACTGTTTGTCTCAAGCTGGTCATTCAGAATTATATCTGTGTTTTTTAATTTGTTGATTTCCATAGATTCTAACAAAGATAGCTTAAGGCCTTTATTTTGAATGTGGAGAATTTTAAATTCGTCATTAAAAGAATGATTATGATCTAGAAGGTGAAGTGCGTATGTAGAATCTGTTTTTCTATTATTGAAAGCCCTTTTATGTTCTGCTATTCGTTTAAAAAAATTTCTACCTGTTTGACCAATGTAAGTTTTTGGACCGGGGATGGGTATTTTATACTATATTGAACGTATTAGTTCGTAAGGTTTTATTATGCGATTTAGTTAAATTTTGTAATGGATTGTATATTTTATTATCTTTTATTTTGTGATATTGATGATTTATATATTAAATTTTAGTAAGTTTTAATTGTTGTTATTTTTTTTAGCCTTGTCCATAAAATTGTACAATTTTTACTGACAATAAAGCATATATTTATTCTAGTCTAATATCTTTTACATCTACCTCAATGAGCAACACTAACAACGTTTTTTATTATTAATTTTACAGTGGGTTGTAGATTTGTCTATTTAGTATAGAAATCCATTTTATAACACGAAATAATGTCAATACTGAACTATCCACAATAAATTTTGTATTTCCATATAAACGCGTTATAAAAGTGGCCTGTCAGACGTAGCGCATTGCGTAGATCTGTACCTACGTTCATGGCTCATAAACTTCACTGTTCAAGTAGGGATAGTATTTAGAAAGGGCTCTCTCTCCCTCTTAACTGCGTACAGCCACACGTGCGAAGGAGGTCGTCATTAGCAAACTCTCCAGGTAATCAGTTCCGAATAATTTACCTTCGTCTTCGAGCACAACGATAAAGCCTTCAAGGACGAAGGACCTGGCTTTAGAATAAGACATTTTCAACAAAAGGTGACTCTAAGTAAAAGTATTTATAATGGCAGATAGTTCTATAAGAAATAGCCAAACAATTAAAACTCTTCGACGTATTTTGGGGGTATTGTACATTTTTTTAACGACAAATATACTTATTTAAAATAAAATTGTCACTTACTCGCGTAATTTGTTCCTTCACATTGGTCATTTAGGCCACGTGGTAAAATATCTGGCCCATTAAAAAAAGATGCAGTCAGTTTTCTCTGTCGTACTGGGGGACTGACGCTGTATTTCAATGCTCAATATATTTTTATTTTATGTCTATGGCTGAAACCATAAAACAATCATAAAAGAGATCTTTCTTTTCAAATTTTGACTATTTTCCGGAGCGAAAATGGAAAATCTAACTTCGCCATTCAAAGAACAAAAGAAAATACATGAAAAATAATTATAAAAAAGCTTGCCAAAAATTTGAAGCTCTTTGAAAAATTCAAATATTTTCCTTAGCTTAATTTTAATCAAAAAAAAAAATCAGAGTGTTTTTGAACATAAAAATATTTAAATGATAATCACACCACTCGAATAAAGGGGAGAGAGAAACATACATTGTAATTTGTTATATTTAAGATTTTCCGAAGAGAAAATAAACAATCTAACCCGGTCATTCAAAAGAACGGCAAAAAATACACGAAAAATAATGATATAAAAGTTTGCCAAAAATTACCTACATCACCTAAATTTTTTTTAAAAAGTTCAAATTTTTTTCCTGCGCTCAATTTTATTTAAACAAATCTAAAAAAAATCATAGAGTTTTTGGGAATTAAAATGTACTTTTTAAAGCCAAGAATCGCTAGGGAAGTTTTTTTTCGAAAAAAACACAGTTTTTGCGATAGGACCCCAGGAGCCACCTAGGGAGCTAAAAATTTGGCCTAACTAACCCCAGATAAAAATCCAGCCGAGTGCAGATTGTACCATCCGAAAGTCTCTGCCATCCAAGCCAATGTCTCTTAGACCTTAGATCAGTATAAAGTGCTTAACACAATAAAAAACCTTTTGGAAGTCAATAAAATAACAGTACATGTCTATAATAGATATATAACGATATATTTGAGTAAGTACTTTGTAAAAGAACTAACAAAAACTCTATGGCAGCGATCGAAATATAACTATAGATAATTGGTTTACTTCGGTGGGCCTTGCTAGTGAGCTACTGAAAGAACTATACAAAATTACTATGTTGTAAACAATAAGAAAAAATAGAAACGAAATATTTCTATAACTTTTAGAAATGCAAGGAAGAAATCCTAAAACTTTAATGTTTTTTTTTTAAATAAGGGAAAACGTTGGCAATTTACATGCCAAAAAATAATAAATGCGTATTATTGCTATCAATAACGCATGAAAGAGGAAATGGTAAGCCGGCAATAATTTTGAACTATAATAAAACCAAAGGAGGAGTTGACATATTTGCTCAACTTTCTTCAACATCAAGATTTTGATCAACATGCGTTGTACCCAAAAAACGAGAAGATGGCCCTTATGTGGTTTTTACGAAATAATACACTCTACTCTTGATTCATATATTATATAGGTATATATTGTACTATACAATTATTAAAAGTGTCAAGAAAACTTTATGACGGGAAGGGTATGTGACTGATGTGACCATATTTTTACAAAGCCTTGGATGAAACACAGAGTTACGCCGAAATCTTCGATAAAGCATCTGCAAAGTACTTAAGAAAGCTAGATGGTTTTTGAAGAGAAAAAACGTACAGTTTTTTACTACTCAAATAAACTAAGACGTATAATTATAAAAATCATCACTTATCAAGAAAAAACAAGCATATCACATATGGCTTCAATCCAAAAGATCCTCAAGACAAAGAAATATACGCTAAATGGAATAGAGAAGTTAAAAAAGACGTGGATAAGGCAAAAAATATAAACTGGGAGGCTAAGTGTGATGAACTGGATGTATTTATGGGTGGAACAAAAGTGGCACAAGCTTGGAAAACATTAAAGCAGTTTAGGAAAAATTAAAAAAATAAAGACAACATTTCTCTCATAAAGTTAAATGAATGGGAAGAATATTATACGAAACTGCCGAAAGGGGATAGAGTAGAGTACAGATGGGAAAAGATAAGGGAATTATTAGACAACAGAGACGAAAGACAGGAAATCCCTATAATAACATTATCTGAAATGACGGAAACCTTAAAAGAGGTTAAAAACGGAAAAGCCGCAGGGCCTGGAGACATTCACATAGAGCTGGTTAAATATGGGCCGACTGCACTTTTAGAATTAATAGTAGACCTTTTCAATAAATGTATGTATGGAGACCAGCAAATTCCTAAAGATTGGAATAAATCTTATATAAGCTGCATATATAAGAAAGGGAATAAAAGAGACTATTCCAATTTTAGAGGTATTAGTGTGACGAGCTCTGTGGGCTGGTTGTACGGCAGAATATTAAAGAAGAGGGTTAAAAGACACATACAAGATAGTGAAGAACAAAGCGGCTTTCGTACCGGGAGATCCTGCCTTGATAATATATTTATCCTACGACAAATAATTGAAAAGCGTGTCGAAAAAAGTAGAGAGACCCATTTGGTATTTATAGACCTTGAGAAAGCATATAATAGTGTCCCGTTAAAGAAAATGTTTGAGGTCCTCGAAAGGTCCGGATTGGATTCGACGTATATCCGAGCGATATATAAATTGTACGAAAATGCAGTTAGTTGTGTAAAAATTGGAACTAGAACCTTAAATGAATTTAAAGTCACTAAAGGCCTAAAGCAAGGATGCTGTTTGTCACCGACACTCTTTAAAATATACGTCCAAGAAGCATTGAGGAATTGGAGAAATAAATGTAGATTTATGGGCATCGAAGTGGGACAAGAAACTCTGTATATATTGTTGTTTGCAGATGATCAGGTGGTGGTTGCAACCGATGAGGAAGATATAAATTATATGAATCGAAAATTATTTGAGGAATATGCCAAATGGGGGCTTACTGTAAACATAAGCAAAACAAAATATTTAAAAATTGGAGGAAATACCACAGATCTGAGGCTTGAAAACGCAGTCATAAAAGGCTGCAACCAGTATAAATATCTTGGAAGCATCATATCAGCAGATGGCAGAGTTAAGATAGATGTACAAAACCGAATAACCCAAGGGAAAAAATGCATCCGAATACTGAATTCATTACTGCGGTCTAATAAAATAAAGATGCATACCAAGAACGAGATAAAGTAGACGTTGTGGAAATGGATTATCTTAGAAGGTCATGTCGAGAATGGAAAGAATCAATAATGAGGAAATACGAAACCGTACAGGAATTAGAGATACTCTTTCAGATAGAATGCAAGGAAGGCAATTACAATGGTATGGTCACGTGATGAGAATGGAGGAGGAGCGGTGGCCAAAGAAAGCCTTAATGTATGTTCCGCCATAAAAAAGGAAAAGGGGAAGACCACCAAATTCCTGGAGAAGAGAAATTACAAAAACAATGCAATCTAGAGGCTTAGAAGAGGGAGATTGGAGAGATAGGAAAAGATGGAGGCTGAAATGAGGGAAGCGGCAATCGCCGTAGGTACCCCCTTTATATGATGATGTATGATCATAACCAATGAGAACCTTTTGTATAATTTTCTATTTTATTTAGTTAACTAATATGTAGTTAAATTATTCTTGCTTTTGTAAGAAAAATAAACGTTTTAATATTGATTTTTGTAATATTGTGCAAACACAAATTGCTGTTATGATCGCCAATATTTGCTAGAAACAGGCCCTGTGAGAAAAATAATATGAATAAAATAACTTTTAGAAAAATTATATTACTATAAAAATCAGTAATAAGTAATTTAAAAGAAATTTTAAATTAACTGCGTCAACATATTTTTTATTACGCTTCACTTTAAGTGGCGGAACGTTTTGGAGAAAAGTCTCATAAAAGAGATTTGAATTGGGACGGCAACACTGATGATGTGTGTGATACTTCTCTCGTCGACTGGCTGAACTGGCTCCGAGGCCTTAATCATGATGAATCGGGAAGAGATGACTCAACGAAATTTCTCGGTTACATACCGTCGGCGGCCAATAAAACAGATTAGGTTAAGGATTAGATTGCGATCAATCATGCGGTTCTTGTCCGATTAGGCGAGAACGTTTCTCAGGAATGCTCCTAAGTTTTCAGCATCCATTGATGTCCATTCTACTAGAAGAAAAGGGTTATTGGAAAGTGAACAAGGGAGTTTTATTGCCGCTTGTAATTGCCAGAGCTGCCGATTGTATTTATGGCAAGTTCGCTCGTTAACTAATCTTGGAATACTCTACAAAGGGAATAGAAAGATTTAGTTCGGAATAGTTTTCCAACGAGTATTATATCTAGAAAATTTCCTGTTCTGTTACACAAACAGAAATTATACTTTAAAAATTAACAAATAAAATTTCAATATTTAAATATATAAATAAAACTTTCAAAAAATTTTTAAAAACCCAAATGTTGAGTCTAGACAACCTAAAAATGCATTTTTTTCGAAAAAAGTGTATAATTTTTTTTTTCGAAATGGCTATAGGGCTATATATAGATATAGCTTATAGTTTAGAAGTTTTGTGTATTTAATCAAAAACTATATTTCTGATATTTTTTAAATTTTCCCTTCAGATGCAATACCTTCAAAAATCCAAAAAAAACTGTTTTGTAGATATTTTTTTTCGGTTTTCCTTAGTTTATAGATTTCAAAGTAAATCAAGTCAGGGTTTTTTTATAGGTTATATATAATTTGTAATAACTAAGTCCTTAAGGATATTCAAATATTGTACTATTAAGCATTGTTTTTTCAAGCATTTTATGCGTTTTGCGGGGTTGGTTCTATTTTCTGAGATGAACACAACCTTATTTAATTAAATAGAATAGAAATATGATTTGTTGTTACTGTAAATTGTACAATTTTATGGACAAAACTTACAAAAATTTTAAAAAATAATGTAATTTTTTAGCTATTTGTCCACTAAATAATATGGTCTTTAAGATAGACGGGCTTTTGTCAATTTATGGAACTTAAGGAAAGAAGTTGTAGATTTAAGTTGCTAAGGGAGATGGTTGTATAATTTTTTTGCCTTCTTCTTCTTAGAGTGCCATATCCCTACTGAACGTCGGCGACTACCATGCTTATAATATTGTTATACTGATCTTGGTCTTGCGCTACGTGTAGCAATTGGTCCGCTGTCAAACCTGTCCACTGCCGCAAATTCCTCAACCAAGAGAGTTTCTTCCGTTATATCCATTTCTTTACTTCGATTTTACCGTTGAGAATTAGCCGAAGGAACTCATATCTTGGTCCTCTGATTATATGTCCAAGATATTCTAGTTTACGCCTCTTAATAATATTTAATAGAGTTCGTTGATGTCCCATTCTTTGAAGAACTTCTTCGTTTCTGGTTCCGCTAGTCCATGGAATTTTTAGTATCCTTCGATACAACCACATCTCAAACGCCTCGATTTTATTCATGATATCGGCGTTTAAAGTCCAAGTTTCACATCCATACAAAAGTACAGACCACACGTAACATCTTGTAAACTTTTCACGGATTTCCAAATTTAATGAGTTATTGGATAATAGAGGCTTGAATTTTTTGGATTTTGGGTAATCCAACATCCAAGGTATTTGAATCTCTGAACTCTCTGCAGCGGTTGTTGGTTTAATATCAGTTGGGTTGCGCCGATATCCACTTTACTGGTCACCATGTGTTTAGTTTTATCGATATTTATCGACAGTCCCCAATTTGTGCATTCCATGTCAACTCTATTGATTAGCTCCTGCAGATCGCCGATGTTTTCAGCTAGAATCACACTATCGTCGGCGTACCGTATATTGTTAATTATTTTTCCTCCTATGATAATTACTTTTTGATCTTTTAAAGCTTCCCTAAATAGATTCTCAGAATACATGTTAAAGAGGGTGGGAGACAGTACACAGCCCTGTCTTACGCCTCGTCCAATAATGATTGGCTTTAATTCTCTGTTGTTGGTATTAATAATGGCTGTTTGGTTCCAGTAAAGTTTGGCAATAAGTTTGATGTCTTTCTCATCTAGTTGGATGCTCTGCAAGGCGGTAATTAGTCTGGTATGCTGAACGCGATCAAATGCCTTTTCAAAATCAATGAAGCACATATATACGGGTTTTCTTACCTCCCAACATCGTTGAAGGAGTGTTTGCATAGAAAATAGTGCTTCTCTAGTTCCAAGGCATCTCCGGAACCCGAACTGCTCTTGACTAATTATTTCTTCGCACTTGTTATTAATTCGGTGTAGAAGAATATGCAACAGTATTTTAACGACATGGCTCATTAAACTAATGAGTCTACAATCGCTACATTTCTTAACGTTTGGTTTTTTAGGTAGAGGAATAAAGATCGATTTTAACCAGTCCGATGGAATTTTACTGGTATCATATATTTGACTAAAAAGTACAGTGAGTTCTTTTATATTGTCATTTGAGAGTAATTTTAGCCATTCGCTGTATATTTGATCTGGTCCACTGGCTTTGTTGTTTTTGGCTTGGTGTATGGCTTTTTCCACTTCAGTGTTTAAGATTGATGGTCCTGTATTTGCACTTAAGTTAGGTAGTGATCCTCGATCATCCTTAAATAATGCTTTACTGTAGTTTTCCCATTCCTCCATTACTTCGTCTTCTAGGGATAGTGCATGACCTTCATTATTCGTTAATGTTATGGGTGTATTTCTTTTGTATACTGTAACTTCTTTTATTTTCTTATGTGTGTTATATTCGTCATGTTTTCGTTGCCATTCTTCTAATTCCTCACATTTTGCTCGCATCCATAACTCTTTGGCTTCCCTGATTTTTCTTCGAATCAGATTATGCTTTCGTTTATACTCTGAGTTATTTCTATTTTTAAGATGTCTTCTTTCGTCCATCATTTCGATTATTTCATCTTTCATCCACGCTTGCTTTTTATAATGGGTGACAGTTCCACTTTGCGTTGCTGTATCGATGATACCAGTTTTTATGTTATCCCATCTTTCTTCGACTGTTGGTACATTGTATACTTGTGTGATGTTGTCTCGAATTTTTTCGTTCATTGTCTGTTCAAAGTGATGTTTAAATTTTTGCCTAATATAATATGAATTTCTTTAAAAACTCAGTAGACGGGATCGGTAAATACACATCAAGGGTTGAATTTCTGGTGGAGTAGTCATGATTAGGTCTTGCTGAAAAAAGATGTAGGTGTTTACGAATTAAACAAACAGTTTCTAGTATATATAAAGAGGGAAGAGTTAAAAACCCGTGATTTTTTAAGTAGCTTCTGCAATGTGTTATTCTACCGAGGCCAAAAAGTTACCGTATTGCTCTTTTTTGTAATTTAAAAATAATATCAGGTAGAAAAGCTGTACTAGAGTCCCAAATAGAAACGCTATACCGAAGATGAGACTCAAAAAAGAAAAATATGTTATTTTGGAAGATGCTAAATTTATTTCCTTCTAAACAGATCTTATTGCTTAGCAGGCTGAGGCTAGTTTCTTACTTTTTCTAGACCATTTAAGGTTGCTGTCTATAAAAATACTAAGAAATTTTAATCTACGTTGAAAGAGAGTACAATAGAGTCGGACCAGGTTTTTATTTTAAGTAGATAAAAAGTTATAATTGCATGAAGAGTTGCAATATTAGAGTGTATCCAGGTAATGCTGGTATCATCAAAAATGAAAATGTTTCCATCAATTTTTAATTTAGTGATGTCATTTATAAATAAAGATAAGGAAAAGTCAAGGACCCAGTACTAAACCTTGTCTTGAATACGTCTTCAAATCACATTTGAAAAATATTAATATTTTAAAGGCAAAGAGGCAGATACAGCCATCGTTCATGCCAAAAGAAGGTTTTCAAGCGTTATTTGGTGATTTTTATCGGATCTGCCCATATGATTTACCTTTCTACATCATTACGCTGCATGTTTTAAAAATCTTTATAAAATAATACGAATCAATTTATTAACCATATTCAGAGAAGCTAGAAATTTCTTGACACGTGCGAAAAACTCAGTTTTTTAAGAGTTTCTGAGGATTTTGCTGGATTCTGCAATCTCGTCTAATGTTAAATGTGGAAAGGTGAAAAAAGTTGGATAATTTCAGTAAAAATTCCCAAATAACCCTTGAAAATTTGTTTTTTAACATAAACGTTGGTTGTGGTTTTTTATTTAAAAATTTTCTTCTTCACATATTTTTTGAATATGAATTGGAGCATTAGTTCAGGTTGCATTTATCTCAAAAAATAGGATTCCTTATACAAAAACTTGCAAAAACTTAGAAGCTCTGAAGGCTTCAACTTCGTTTTTTGGGAGTAATCGGTGCTATTTCAGATTTTTTTAATGTTCTAAATGGCACAGTTACTTGAAATTAAGTCGCTTAGATATAACCTTAAATTGAAGAAACCTGGCTCGTTTTTTAAACATGCTAAGATATTGCAAAAAGTCTAGATCAATCTTTAACATCAAGACAATTAATTACTCGAATTGTAACGATTATTTTGCCTACCACATAGGGTATTAATATAACCGGTAGAAAATTTGGGATAGCAATTATTGGGGTAAGTATAGGGCAAGCAAAATAAAACGAAACTGTTGCGAATGTCTACTCAGGGGATATTTGGAGAACTGGTTCGTGGATAAGTGAATGACAAGGGGACTGAAATGGGGTAACTACAAAGATGAAACAAAAGGGGTACTTACATGAGTCTTCTGGACAAACAAAACACAAGGTTCTCAAAGCTATTTAAAATGGATGCCGCCTTAAAGAATCTTCCTGCTGGATGTCAGAAAAGATTTAGACAGTTAGTTAAAAGAAATAAACAAAACTAAAATGGATGTATTTGGGTGTCAAGGCAAAGGGATGATAAACTAAAATTTCACTTAATCTTAATGTTTATTTAAACAAAACCTAAAAAATGATATTGATTGTATAGATTTAAAAAAATATGATTAACCCCGCTAAAACTTACAAAAAGCGTTAAAAACCCTGAAAAACATGTTTTTTGGGGGTTTAAATTGTTTCGCCCAATTTATGAATCTCATAAAGAACTCAGTTACTTCAAATTATATACATCCTATAAAAACCCTACTTTGATCTATTTTGAAGTCTATAAACTAAAGAAAATCTCGAAAAATACCGTAAAAACAGTTTTTTGGTTTTTGAAGTTAGCGCTCCTTACGGAAAGGTCTAAAGAAATCAGAAATTTAGTTTTTAATTTCTCCTCCTCTATCCTAAATCCCTCGTAAGGATGTGGTGACGTTATGGTATTTGACAAATGGTTGCTATCTATTCTTCTCTCTCCTGGGCGCGGTGTGCTGTCTCAGACAGAGAGTACCCGGTAGCGCACTTTATTTGGTCTGATCATCGGAGTGGCGATCTTCCACGGGTTCTTTTATCATTTACCTTGCCTTCAACCACCAACCTCTCCATGCCTTCCATTCGTCTGGTAATGTGTCCAAAGTACCTCAATATATTTTGGTTGATGATTGTGGTAAGCTAAGTGTTGATGTCGAGTTCTGTCAATATTGAGACATTTGTGCGATGTACTGTCCACGGTATGCACATCATTCTACGATATACCCACATTTCAAAGGCCATTATACGTCCTAAGTCGCATTTATTAATGGTCCAAGTTTCTGACGCATAGGTAGCGATAGGAAAGATAAGCGTCCGTACTGGGCGCATTTTCGTGATCCTGGTTATGTCGGTATCTTTCCAGATTTTAGTAAGTTTGACCGCTGATCTGGCCATTTTAAGGCATCGACGTATCTCTTGGTCTTCTGTACATTAATTTTATGTCCATATTTACGACTAATAGTATCTAGTCTGTTCAAGATGTATTCAAGGTCATTTGTTGATGATGTTAGTACTAAAGTGTCGTCAGCATAGCGTAGATTGCTGATTTTTCGGCCTCTGACTGATATTCCTCCTCGCCATCCGTCGAATAAGATGCGCATGATGTGTTGATGTGTTCTATATATATATATATATATATATATATATATATATATATATATATATATATATATATATATATATATATATGTTTATATATATATATATATATATATATATATATATATATATATATATATATATATATATGTTAGTTTTGATATTTCCGCGGGAGCTGTATGTTATATCAATGGTATTCCGGGTTTGACTCCGCGTTAAATGTTGTTGGTTTTGATAAAAACCATTTTGACGACGTTTCGGCAAGATCTCACTTGCCATTTTCAAGTCTCTCTGGATGGTCTGCTTCTTGTCGATTCCACTCCACTCCACTCCACTTCCACTCGAACATCGACAAGAAGCAGACCATCCAGAGAGACTTGAAAATGGCAAGTGAGATCTTGCCGAAACGTCGTCAAAATGGTTTTTATCAAAACCAACAACATTTAACGCGGAGTCAAACCCGAAATACCATTGATATAATATATATATATATATATATATATATATATATATATATATATATATATATATATATATATATATATATATATATATATATATATATATGTATTGAATACCGTGGGAGAGGATATTATCGGAGTATATGTTGTTAACTCTTACGTTTGCTGTGTTGTTGATATACAGTTGTTTTCGTAGGTATACTAGATATTCGGGGGTACCCATTTCTCTCAGTATTCCCCACATGTTATGCTACTTTACATTATCGAACGCTTTTGAGTAGTCGACGAAGCACAAATATGTTTCTAGATTAAATTCTCTAGATGTTTCTCTTATTTAATTAAATACACAAAATAGAAAGAAAAACTAGATCTGTAGCAATTTTCAAACAAAATTTTTCGAAAAAAAAGTCCCCGAAACATAGGTCCCCCCTTAATCACAAAATGACGTGTTGTAGGGTTTTTTAAAAAAGTTGCCGCAATTTCTGATAATTCTTATGCTTCGTTTTTGTCCGATCACCCTATAAATTGATAAATATTATTAAGGCAAAAATAAAATAATAAGTCAGTAATATTTCCAATTTACAATGATTGAATCTTATATAGTAAATAAAAACAAAATTAATTTAAAGGTTGACATAATATCTGTAACGATTGAATTATCCTGTATTCTTATCTAACGCATAACTCTTAACGTCTCATTCAGGCGGCTTCTTCTAGCTGAAAAGTCGTCAGACTAGCGTAATTATTTTTATAATTGAGGGTCCAACTCTGACGATTGCCTCAAGAGACACATTTGGATCCGTCCTAACGAGAAAACTAAATTAGGAGGAAACGCTGTGTCTCTGTATATAAGTTTTGTCTTATCGGGCCTCGTAAGCACGCTATTCTGCCTTAATCCACAGAAGCAACGAAGACAGGAGTCAATTAGTAGCGCCACATGACATCTCAGCCACAGATTGATTGTAGAACGGCCGTCAAATTTATGGGAGAAGGCTGTTTGACATTAACTTTTAGTCTAGTCAATACGTATTAATTATTGTGTTCAAATTACACTTATAAATCACATTAAAATATTAAAGAATGAAAGTAAAATAAAAGGTAAAAGAAAAATATCTTAGTGGTCGGCTGTAAATAGATACGTTTATTGATAATTTTTACGTACATAGTAAACACTACAGGTCATGTCACAATATAAATAAGTCACTTATGTATACATAGAAAATAACTAAGAAATAATACAAGAACACACAAAAATAGAAATATCTATCTACATAAAAGTCTATGATGACAGGTCACACCGTTGTCATTAAGAATATCTTAACTCACAGAAGTAGTCAATCTGCGCATGGCAAAAATCTGCGAGACGAGCTTCTTACATAATCCGACAATATGGTGCGACCAGTTCAACCTTGTATCCATAGTAACACCCAGTGGCGCACCCAGAATTTGTCTTAGGGGGGTTTTTGAAATTTTTTTATGCTACCTACCTCTATTTTGAGTTCATAAAATTTAGGTTTTGGTTTAATTTAAAGTACTGAAGATAGCGGTGCCAAACCGCTATGCATGCAGGTATCTATTATCCTGCCTACCAACTAAAACCACCCTCTCTTACTTGTGCGCAGTTGACTGTCGCACGTACCGTACTCCGAAAGTGGGGTGGCCACTGTAAGGCTGACGACATTTTTGGAACACTTCCTTCTCTTATCTAGATCTTATCTATTGTTCTGAAGGTATTTTCTTGTGGCATTTTAAAGAAATTACTATTTTAATGGGAATAAGCCACAATTGAAGGTTTTAATAAGGTTATTGACGTTTGAAATAAATCCAACTTGTAAATACAATACATTTTGAAGACGGCTATAGCCGTATTCCCGTTCTCCTCCGCCAATCCTCCCAGTCCAAGGTATGCTCCTCCTCCAAACCTCTCGATTCCATCGCTCTTCTAATTCCTTCATTCCATGAGCGTCGAGGTCTACCTCTTTTTTTTCTTCCAGGAGGCTTCCATTTGTGAAGTTTTTGGGGCCAACGTTCGTCAGGCATTCTTAATAGATGTCCAAACCATTTTAAACCTCTTATTTCTATTCTGTCAATGACCGTTTCTGTAGCATTCATGTTATTTCTTATAGATTCGTTGGTCTTCCTTTCCTGCCGTGATGTTCTAGCACTTCTTCTCAAATAATCCATTTCAACTGCCAACAATCTTCTCTTCAGGTATACATTAATTGTCCATACTTCAGAGCCATAACAAAGAACTGATTCAACCATTTTTTGCCCTATTCTTTTATTGTTCCTTTTGGAAATATTGTGATCCCACCATAAGGAGTTCAGACATCCTACAATTTTACGTTCCTGATTAATTTGTGTTTAATTTCGGTTTCTCCCAAGCTGTTCTTATTAATGAGTATACTTAAATATTTAAATTTTGCCACTTGTTTGATTTACACGTCTTCGTCTATCAACACTTCAAACCTTGCATCTGAATTGATAACTAAGTAAATATTCTGTTTTCTTCATGCTGACTTGTAACCATCATTTTAAATATTCTCTCTATAACGCTTTATCATAAATTCTAGATCAAAAGAATCTTGAGCTAGGATGACTTGGTCATCCGCAAAGTTCAGGGAGAACAGTACGTCATTTCCTATGGGGATCCCCATTCCCTGGCAGGGGTTTTTCCAATTTTGGAGGGCTGTCTCAATATATAAATTAAACAGTAAGGGTGACATATTGCATCCTTGGTTTAGTCCTTTAGTTACTTTTATTGGCTCTGATAGTCTATATCCGATTTTTAGGTAAGTAGTGTTATCCCAGTATACTTCTGTGATTATTCCTAAAAGGTATAAACTAATGTCGAGTTGTTGTTAAGCTTGCCACAATTTAAGTCTTGGAACTGTATCATACGCCTTTTCTAGGTCGATGAAGTTATCAGTGCAAGATCAAAGATCAAAAATTCAAACGTCAATAAACTTATTTTAACCTTCAATTACGACTTATTTCCATTAAAATAGTAATTAGATCTTATCTCTGTCGTTAGCTCGGTTGGTGTTTCTCTTCTTCTTCTTTCTTTTTTATGACTGCTTGGATGTAATTGTGAACACTATTTCATCCCTCCGTATTTCCGGTCATTTTCACGATCATCTCTCTTACAGTGTTTATCTGTATCTGTCTTTCTGAACCCATCAAGATACGCCCTAAAACAGACAATCTAGCCAGTCCCTTAGGCTCGGGATCAGCATCTTTGTCCACTGAGCAACATCTTCCTTGTTGTTCCACTCTTCTTGCCATCTTTCCATTGATCTTTCGATTTCTTCTTTTTTATAGCTGTTATAGCTGTATGCTTTCTTCTCCCATAGAGATGTCTCCTTTCTACTGCTAACACATGCAGAGGAATACAACCCGTGATAGTCCACAAGGCCGCCGCAGATACAGTCCTGTAAGCGCATGCTACTCGCAACAGACTCGTTCTGTCTACTTTTTCATAAGCCTAATATTAGGTATCGATATCTAAATATAATGAAAAATATTATGAATTATTGTGTATTAATACAATAATACAATAATTATTGTGTTCTACTTATTTAAAGTGGTAATTTAATTATTCAATCAGCGTTTTGGATTTTTTGTATTATGTGTGAAAGACATATGGTACATTTTCCTACTATTCTTTATATATTGTTTACTTTATATGCCCTGGGGGGGGGTGGGTTTAACCCCCAAAACAACCCCCTGGGTGCGCCACAGGTAACACCTAGTAACTTTACTGGTTCAGATGGATTAAGCCATCTATCATATTACAAAGTTCATGATATATCATAAAAACGCACAATTTGCACTGCAGAGTGAAAATTATATCTTGTGGAGGGAAGATGTAAGCTTTGTGCAGGCAGCAGCAGCTTGTTTCAAGGTGACGAATACATACAGAAGGCTCGTTGAATGGTTGTGAAATTCTTTTTGTGACTCTATTTTTAGGTTTGTATAATTTGTTAGCACGTAATTTAGTAATTAATAATAAACTGTATTTTTAGACAATCAACTTTATTTTGATGCTCCAATGGACATTATATATACATATATAAATATATATATATATATATATATATATATATATATATATATATATATATATATATATATATATATATACACAAGTTTACAAGGTTGGGTTACAGATTCCGGTTTGATCTACGTTTATATTCCATCTTTCTTGGTCTATTTTTATCCTATACATATTCAGCACACTGCTCACGTCCCAGTTGATATCGAACAATTGCTGTTACATGTAGTAATACAGGTGTGTTAGATGTGAATTTGAAGGGTTAACGGAATGGTGAGGGGGTGAGAGAAGAGCAGCAGCACGTGCCGCTACTAACTGCCTCACGTGTCATTTCTAATTACATGCAAATAGGGATGGAAAGGGTTAGAGAAGGCGGCTGGTGAAAGGCGTGGATGGGCCGGATAATTTTGTTGATGGGAGGCCTGTTTGGAAAGGACGTTCAAACACAGATTTGTTCCCAAGAATCGGCCGTATTAAATATAGCGTAAGGGTCACACTGCATGTATTTATTTTAGAGTTCCTAATTCAAGGGAGAATAATTTATGATAAAACCAAAATTTTTAATCAAATTTTATAAAGATTTATTACTTGGTTTGTTAGTATAACAATATTGCTGTTCTTAATTCTTATTAACAGATACATTGTCGAAAGAATTACTTTTTTTCTTTGAATATTGTAAATATTCTTTCACAGTTTATCAGTTTCTATTTATGTATTGGAAATTACATTTCCGGTTTTCCCAATTGGTTTATAATCTCAATAAATAAAATCACGTGTGTTACTATAGTTTGTACAGGTCACTAAAGTTATCGAATTCCAGTTTCTACTCTGGTCTTTGAATTGACTGCACCGAAATTATATGTATTGGAAATTATGAGTTGGTATAATGATCTAATCGACAATTTTTTTAATTACAAAACCACGTCATTTCTAATTTCAAAAGGTCTAATCGCGTTTCTAACGATGTGTTATTCGAATATTTATTGAAAGTTTTTTTTTTAAAGTATATGGAAAAGTTTATATGGTATGGGAATTAATTCTTCTTTCATATTATTGTGTACTCCTACGACACAATTACTTATAATGAGTCCGTTAACAACACCGGTCTAACAATGTGATAGAAAGCATACATTAAGTCAAAATATACAGGGTGTTTCAAAAAGGTATGTCATAAATTAAATCACGCATTTCGGGGACAAAAATAAATTGATTTAATTCAACTTACCTTAGTACAAAAGTGTACACAAAAAAAGTTACAGCCCTTTGAAGTTACAAAATAAAAATTGTTTTTTTGCATTATCTCCTAAACTACTTGACATTTTGTAATAAAAATGGACACGTTACTTTCTTGTTCTGAAAGCATTTTTCATAAAAAAGAAACAACAAAATCTAAGTGCACAGAAAAAATTGAAGAGGAGTGTTCAGCCCTAAATCTCCTTAAACTTTTTGAGTACGTTCAAATCAAATGAATTTCGTGGCATCATTAGTTCAACACATTATTTTTAAAATTTTTTTGCCTCTTATCACTTTTGTCAAAAAACAGTTTTTATTGAGTTACGGCCCTTTTCATTAACCTTTAAAAAATTACGTGTAACTAAATACAAGGCTTAAATGAATTAACAAGTACAAGAAATGTCTATAACCTTTATAAATATAATATTACAATAAATGTTCAAAATGACCCCCATTTTCTTCAATACACATTCAGTATCGTTTTAATAAGGAAAACCGAATGCGCTGAAAAATCATATTTTTCTGAAGAAATTGATTTGCACCTTCAATTATTTTAACCCTAAATTGTTGTTCGTCCTCTATTGGGACAGAATACACTTTCTTTTTCATAATCCCCCAAAAGCAACAGTCCATGGACTTCTGGGTGGACAAGAAATAGGTGCGTCACGACCCCTTCCAATCCACCGACCAGGATACTGCCTGCAAAGGTATTCCCGGACTTTATTACTGTAATGCGGTGGAGGCCATCTTGTCTAAACCACATATTTTGCCTTATTGCAATATTCACTTCTTCCAAATACTCTTGTAAATCGGTTGCCAAGAACTGCAAATAATTATCACCATTTAAATTGTTGGAAAGAAATACTGGGCCTATTCCATTTCTACTGAAGGTAACCTCGTCGGCAAACAAAATATTTCTAATAAAATTAACATTTTGAGTAGTTTCCATTAACAACCAATCGCAAAATCCAATCTTTTTAGGATAATCTTCAACCAATAACTCTTGAACCGCTGTTAAGTGATAGGGTTTAAGCAGTTGATCCTTCAAACGCCTCCAAATCCTTGCGTAATGAACATTTAGTTGAGCAGCTATTACCCTTGTACTTGTTCCAGGGACTTCTTCAATGATTTCTAAAATGTCTTCATCTGTAGCATCTATTATTAGACGAACACTATTGCCAGCAACTTGCGGTTGGAATGTACCCGTTTCCCGTAAACGACGATCAATGGTCAGAAATAATCGTCTATCGGGTGTATTTCGATTGGGGTATTTTACTGCATAACGCCTTGCGGCTGCTGCACTATTTCCTTGACATTCACCTACGATATTCCCGATAGTTTATTGAAATCATAATTTAATCTGATCCAACTTACCCAAAGTTAAATGCATATCTGCCATTTCCTAAAATGTGTAGGCCATTGTAATATCAAAATTTTTAATATTAATCTTATTCACACAATAAATGATAGCTTCAAATTATTGACTATTATGTTTGTAATTATTGTATCCGTAGAAACTAATTGCAATTTTATGGCCAACTAGGAAAAACCTAGTTTTTCGAAAAAGTGATAAGGGGCAAAAAAGTTTTAAAAATAATGTGTTAAACTAATACTGCCACAAAATTCAATTGATTTGAACGTACTCAAAAGTTTAGGGGGATTTAGGGCTGCACACCCCTCTTAAAATTTTTCTGTGCGCTTAGATTTTGTTGTTTCTTTTCCGCAAATTCCGAAAATGCTTTCAGAACAAGAAAGTAACGTGTCCATTTTTATAATGGACACCCATATATAATGGCCCAAAATGTCAAGTAGTTTATGAGATAATGCAAAAAAACAATTTTTATTTTGTAACTTTTTTGTGTACACTTTTGTACTAAGGTAAGTTGAATTCAATCAATTTATTTTTGTCCCCGAAATGCGTGATTTAATTTATGAGATACCTTTTTGAAACACCCTGTATAATATTATAGAAAACATTTACGGCCAAGCAATGAAAAAAATAATTTTTCCAAATATTTTTAATGAAACTAGTTAAAAATGCCTCAACTAAGATATGTTTATGATTTTTTACCAAAAAAATTAACAATAACATCTAAAAAATTAAGGGTGCCTGTACGCACCCTTGGTCAATACTGTTGTACATAAAACATAATTATTATTTTGTATGAAACGGTTCGAAACATCCAAGATGAAGATGAATTTTACATTTCTTACATAATATATAGTATGACTTTTGCATAACCTACATTTCTTTCGGCACTTGAATCTTGCCTCCTAATCAAATAACCAATATTGTCAAATCTCGCATCGCCAAGCAAACTATCTTTGGAGAGACGTCCATAACATGAGTGAGCAGCCACTTCTGTGTTTACTATTTGAGCACAACGTTCAAATTTTATAAGTGATACCGCTAGAAGGGATCGAAATTGTAATTGCGACATTTTACTATCATTTGCAATATTGTAAAACTTCCAGCTATTTACGACTCTGCTATCAATAAGATTAATAAATAGAGGCCACCACCATTTCTTTCCTCTTATTCTGATTCGCTAATTAGCAATGCCATTATCGTGGAAATCCACACCACCCATAAACATGTTGTATTCGGCAACTGCATTAGGCTGAGATACCAGGATATTCTTGTGTCCTTTCCGACTGTATCGTTCTGTTTAAAAAGGTAGTAAGGTGCAGGTATTTGTTATTACCGTAACAGCAGAATTATCATTTTATCTCACGAGTAAAACTTTAGACACAGTATCAAATGCAGAGTCGAATGTTCCTGTGTTGTGTTTTTGAACGTTTTGCTATTCTGTAATGGACGCTTTGCAGTGCGGTTTTCTCTTATACTTATAGTACCTGTGGCAAAAGAGCATCAGAAGAAAATAAATTGTCGAAAAAGACTCGATGCTCTTGGGGTTTGTCAACTACAGAAAGTAACTTTAAAACTAACTTCGTTCCCAAACTATTACCCGAATCAAAATTATCATATTGTTTTCCTCCATATGGTGTAAATTTGTATAAATATCCTGTATGTGATCAAAGACACCACAATTTAAATCTAAATCTTTTTTTATAAAAAATATATTATTATATATTGTATAAAAAATTGTAAAAATTTTTTAGTTAATGTTGCAAATGTGTGTGTTTTTGTTGTTAATTAATTTTAGATGTTCTGAAATGCGGGTCTCTATTCTTCTGTCACTTTGGCCGATGTAAATTTTTTTTCAAGAAGCACAACAAAGCCTATAAAACCCCAAACTTATGTAGAAAACTTTAAAAGATTTCTAAAGATATGCAAATATTTAAATTATTATAGAAATAAGTATCGTCAGTTGTCATGGTAACCAACAAACAATAGCTCCTAACAACACATTTAATTATTTTATTTTGAATTAAAGTTGTCTTAAAGATGTGTTACGTTTTTCTCGTGGTTCTTAACTAAATAAATCAAATCTTTAGTACTAATTTTGTTTTAATCACGTTAAATTTTGTCGACCTACTTCTCTTAACGTTGCTTATGGCACAAGCCAGATAATACAAGATTCTGACTCATTTAGGACGAGAGACGGGTATTGTATTTATTTCACTCCCTTTGAATACTAATAACGGAATTCATAGGGCCCAGTGGAATTTATTTCATAAATACAAAATTGTTCCCAATGCCTAATTTATTAGACAAATTAGTGACAGCTTTGAATCTCACGGTCCTATTGTGGATCGTGAATTTGCTCGGAATACCAAAATGATGGAGCTTTTAATAGTGGGTAAATTCAATGGAGAGTTATATATATATATATATATATATATATATATATATATATATATATATATGTATATATATATATGTATATATATATATATATATATATATATATATATATATATATATATATATATATACATATATATATATATACATATATATATATATATATGTATATATATATATGTATATATATATATATATATATATATATATATATATATATATATATATATATATGTTCGGAAAGATTTCCGCGGTTAGTACAATTAAACCTAGAAACATTATTACTATTATAAAAATTAATATTAAACTCACCAGTCTTCCGGGTTGAACCGCGTCGATTTCCATTTTGCCGAGCTTTCGACATATTCTCTGATGTCTTCTTCAGGGCTTCCGAGGTCTCAGTCTCCCGAGCTTCCAGACACTACTACACTCACTAGTCACTTCTAGTTCACTTCTAGTTCTACTGAGTGAGTGATTTTTCAGTCCTTCAAAGCCAGCTTCGATAAATGTAGTTCGAGACAGCACTTGGTCACAGCATCTTCGCCCTCTTCTAAAACCGGCTTGCTTAATTGGTACAGCAGCCTCAATAGTGTTAAATATTTTGTTATATAAGAGCCGTTCCAGTAATTTGTAACAACAACTGAGTAAGGCAATAGGCAGATAACTTTCAGGCAGCTTTTTGTTTTTACCACCAGGTTTCTGAATTGCGATAATTTCTGAAGGTAGCACACCTGTATTTATCATGTCGCTAAAGAATTTCTTAAGCCACTGGGGTGTTTTTGTAAAGGTGTGGACTATAAATTCAGGATTCATTTCATCAAAGCCAGCTGAGTTTTCTGTTTTGTTTTGATTAAGTGCTTTGTTTATTTCACATATTTCAAAGCACGTAAGTATTCTGATGTTGCTGAAAATATTTACTGTAAGTTGTTTAAGAACTCTTCGGACAGCCGATGTATGAGTTTTTCAGATGGAGCTTGGGAGTTCTCAATGATTCTGTTGTTTATCTTATTTGTTGTATTACCCTTACTACGAGGAGTAAAAAGTAGGAAGTTTTCATAAATAGAATTTGGGCCCCACATCTCCACTTTGTTAAGCCAATAAAATAGCCGGCAAGCTATGGATGCCACCTCTACTGGTGGGATAATTATAGACTTTTCATGTTTTAAAGATCTTCTAGCTTTAGTTGACTGAACTATTTTTAAATAAAGTCGTCCCAGATACGCAACTTACAAATATTGTCAATATCATTTTGAAGTCTTTACTTTAAAATGTATAATAAATGTCTGAATTGTCAATTTGAATGAGTCAGATAAAATTAAATTATTAGAAGAATTCTTTGTATTACAAAGTAAGAAAACAAAATTTGTTCATAATATTTGTAAATATTAATAAAATACCACAAAAAATAGCTTCAAAACATAGTTTTTATACAAATTAATATAAAACAACTAATAATATTTTTTAGTAACGTTGTAAAACAATTATACACCGACAATTATAGACCTCCAGTAGAAGATGCATAATTCGCAAGGCTAAGTCTTGCGCTGCCAATGAAAGTGCCCTCTTCTCACCGATATAATATATTCAGATGTCAGCTAACCATTCCAGTGAAACCTAAGAGTTAGTGTTCCCGTTGAATACCACGTTCTCTTCCTGTCTTGAAGACAAATAGTATAAATTGAAGGCATTCGGTAAATTTCGGTAATTCCTTGTACACGTATACAGGAAGCTAAAATAGACAGGATCGCACTAGAGTGAAAAACAATTATTATGTCGTAAACAAATTTTAAATTAATGTTCATCTTTATGTGTTAGAAAAAGTTGTGAAAATAAATGAACATGTTGAAATTACAAATTGTGACATAAACTAATTTTCGAAACCAAATTCAGATTTTTGCTTTATTCTGTGCCTTCAAAGAATTGCAAGGCAAAACAGACGTTGATAAAGATGTTAATAGAGACATGGGGAATCTAAAAATTGCATTCCACAACATATCTCCAAGCAAAAATCCCTAGCGAATTTGGTTTCTAGTACTCGTACAGAGTAAATCGGAATAAAAGGAAAAAGACAGTTAAGATTTTTTTTTATTTATTTACGCTGTAACCACCAGGGTTATTAGCGACCTAAAAAATATAATTCAGGTAAAGTTAGAGAAAATTACAATAATTGATACAGTCCTGAGTCTTTAAGATAACTTATAGTGTTTTTAATGTTCATGTTTTTTCCTAGGGCTCCTTTATATTATTTGGGATAGTGTGCTTCTTTCTTGCTACTTTATATGTTTTGCACTGAATTAGTATATGCTTCACGGAGAGTGTTACTTGACAATTTTCACACATTGGTGGCACAGTTCGCGTAAAGAGGTGTTTATGTGTAAAGTTACTGTGTCCTAGTCGCAAACGTGTTATTCTCACTTGGTCGTGTCTATTCGCTGTGGGTTGGAGCCACGGTTTCATTAATTATTTGATTTCCTTGAGTTTATTTTGTGATGCACTCCACTTATTTTGCCACGCACTTAACACTTTATATTTTATTTCTGATTTAAAGTCATCTAAAGAAACCTCATTAATAAGAATGGAGTCCTGGCTGAAGGATGCTAAGTGGGCTAGTTCATCTGCTTCTTCATTTCCTTGTATACCCGAATGTGATGGAACAAACATGAAGTCAACAGTGATCTTATTATAATTTAGAATCTCTCTTACTGATTTGATATGTGAGGCAATTGGATTATTGGTATATAAACGTTTGATAGTGTGAAGTGAGCCTAGTGAATCGGAGATTATGAGAGACGGGGACTGTTTTGACTCTTTTATGTGGATAAGTGCTTGTAATATTGCAAGCAACTCCGCATTGTATATCGAAGTAATGGGATTGAATTTAAATTTTAAGGATGTATTGGGTGTAAGGATGAATGCACCAACACCGTCTGAAGATTTGGATGCGTCAGTGTATATCTTATGGTGATTTTTATAAGTTTTCATTTCTGTTAAGAATGATTGTTTGATCAGGTCTGTTATAGTCTCACGTTTTTTATATATACCAAGGTTAGTATTAATCTTGGGAATTGGTATTAACCAAGGTGGAGAAGTTAGGAAATTTGTTGAGAGACTTTCAGGAAATTCAAGATGTAGGTCATGAAGGTTTCTTCTAACTATTTTGTAAAATAGTGGATCTAGTCTTGTTGTACAGAAAGTGTCTTAAAATCAATCTGTAAACGTATTGGTATAAGTAGGGTGTTCTTTATTACTAGCTATTTTAGAAGCATATGAGAGAGAAAGGTATTTGCATCGTAAACTTAGTGGTGGTTCTCCTGTTAAGCATTGTAAACTTTCAACTGGTGTCGTTCGAAACGCACCTGTAGCTATTCGTAGAGCAGCAAACATTTATAATGTTTTCAATACTGATACTTTGCTTGGTGAATAAACTATCACACCATAGTCGAGTTTAAATCTAACTAAGGATTTATATACATGTAACAGTGTATTTTGATCTGCTCCCCAAATTTTGCTGGAAATAGTTTTCATAAAATTTAGTCTTTCTTGGCATGATTTTTTAAGTTCTTCTGTATGTTTTTTCTAGGAGAGCTTTGGTCGAAAATCGTACCTAAAAATCTGATATTATTTGTGAAACTGAGGGTTTGATTATAGACAGTTAAGATTTGATTTCATCTATAGTGCGTCTGTATTTCATATTTCGCCCTAAAAGGGCTCTTCCGAACGGCTATTCACAGTTGCTCTGAACGTGAAAATAAATCTCTTTTGTCTTAGGAAGTAACTCTAACATGGCCTAGTATGGACGCAAATAGCGACATCTGATATTAAAATCCGTAAACTAATTTTCGAAACCAAATTAAGATTTTTGCTTTAATCTGTGCCTTCTAAAAATTGAAAGGCAAACCAGACGTTAATAAAGATGTTAATAGAGACATGGGGAATGGCTGAAGAGCCCTTTTAGGGGGCAATACGTATAAGCGGATATACAGACGCACTATACGTGAAATCAAATATTAACTGTCTTTTTCCTTTTATTCCGATATAGTCTGTACGAGTACTTGATCACTCACTTCTTTGTTCAGGTCTCCATAGCCAGACAGTAAAATTTCCAGGTATTTTATTTCCATTACTTGTTCAATACTTAAGCCATCAATTTCTATTTTACATGTGGTTGTTTCTTTGCTGACTAATATTGTCTTAGTTTTCTAAAATGAGATTGTCATATTAAATTCTTTTGCTCTTATGTTAAATCTGTGGACCAGTATTTGCAGACTATCTTCATCTTGGGCTATCAATATTGCATCGTCTGCGTAACAGAGTGTTTTGATTTCTTTGTTTCCCATTCTGTATCCTCTTCCTTTGTTACCGCTTTTGATGATTTCATCCATGATCAAATTGAAGATCATGGGGCTCAATGGATCCCCTTGTCTTATTCCGCTGAGTATTTCTATAGGATCTGTAAGTTTTCTATTTATTGTAACTTCCATTTTATTGTTTTGGTAGACATTTTTAATAGTTTTCATAATATTTAGGGGAGCTTCACTATTATACAGAAGATGGATTACATCTTCGAGTCTTACACAAACGCTTTCTTTAGGTCAATCAGACACAGAAATGCTGGTCTATTATACTCTAGTGATTTCTCAGTAATTTGCTTTTCAACGAATATTGCACTGTACACAATCTTCCACTGCGAAAACCTTGTTGTCATGCTTATGTACAATGTAATTTTAAAATATTTTTTTATGGGTATAACTGTAGAAGAAATGCACTGTAAGGAAAAAAAAAGAAGTATATAGAAAGACTAGAAACTATAACTGACTATAACAGCAAAAAAAGTTGAATTTAAAATGTTATTGTGTTAAAATAACTTACAGTGCGTTTTGTAGATCGACTTGAATTAATATGGTGAGTCCATTCCTGGCAAATGGAAATAATAGTTCAACCAAGCCGAAACGATGGTGCAAGAAACACGAAACTTTGGCTTTGTAATGACTGCTCTAGTTACGCGGTGCTCATTGTCGCATTTAGAATAGGACACAAGGAATCGCCTTGGCCTTTAGCGTTAAATCCGTATTATACAACAACGTGTGTTCTCGGTTGCCTGATTATATATACACGTGATTACTGATTACCAAATCCATTAAACAATGGAAACAAAACGTATTATTGCGGTTTGAATTTGAGTACGGTTGGTGTTTTACTGTTAATATAAATTAATAAAAATATTGCTTTTGCTCAACATCAAATATTAAGGATTTAAGTAGCGTTCATTTATTTCAAATATAGGTGCAATTAAAACAATTCTTTTCTACTGTGAATATAATTATGAGAGTTTATGTCTCTGTGTTTTTAGTCCATCCATAAATACTACCGTAAACCAGGGTGAAAAGAAACTGGAGGGTGAATAGAAACTTGTTGTTTAGAAGTTGTTTAAATTTAATCCGGGAAGTAACTATTGAGGAACATAAACTCACCAAATGATAAAAAACGCCAATCTAGTGGATTTTGTATTTTTAAGAGATGGCAATACTGGACAACAGCAATTTCAGTTGAACAGCTTATTTTGCCACGTTTCAAAGAGCTGATATAACTTTTTGTAAGAAGGTAAGAAAAAATACATTAAATAAATAGATAATTAGTCATAATATAGCTTAGGGTGTATACTTAACATAAATACTTGGCAAATTTATCATAACATACCAGTAATTTGATTTGAATGTTGTTTTGTAAAAACCTACTGTTGTGTTTTCACCCACTGTTGTGTTTCCACTCACCCGATTTCTTTTTTTCTCCAGTATTTTTTATTTTGCTTTCAGATTAACCATGCCACGAGACTATTCACATAATCCAAGGTCCAAATTTTACAAAAAAACCAATCGTGAGGCTCTTGAAAGGGCCCTAAACGACATAAGAAATGGAATGTCTTATAGGAAGGCAAGCAAAGTACATGAAATTAACTATTCAGTGCTCTATAGGCACCACAAAAACCCTAACTTAAAGACACCTGGAGGACAAACTACACTAATAAAGTTGAAAAAGGAAGTTATACTGATACAATTGATAACCTGTGCTGATTGGAGCTATCCCCTAGATAAATACGATCTTAGATCTTAATTGTAAAAACATACCTAAGTTTAGCAACAACTTACCGAGAAAAGATTTTGTACATGGGTTTTTGAAGCGACTACGAACACGGCTTTGTTAAAACATTAAACGAACTTGAGCAGCGGTTTCACTCGAGACTTTAAATGTGTATTTTGATCACCTGGGTGCAGAACTAGAAGGTATACCGCCATCTAATATTGTAAACCCCGAACGAGTGTGCAACTCTTCCAAAAGCTGCACGTCCGTCATGTTTGCGGCAACTGTTAATGGCAAGGTGATACCTCCGTACATCGTGTATAAGTCTCAAAACATTTACCAATCATGGACAGTTGGCGGGGTAAAAGGTGCGAGGTCCAATCGTAGTCCTAGAGCCTGGTTTAATGCAATTAGCTTCGGTGATTGGGTCACCAAATTAGCAATTTCAGCATTTAAGGACTTGCTAGGAAAAATATTCTAATCGGCGACAAACTCTTAAGCCATTTTAGTCCCAAAACTGTCACCGAGTGCTTAGAACATGATATCTCATTAATTTTTTTGCCGTCAAATTCTATACATATGCCCCAGCCCCTTGGTGTGGCTTCTTTTTGCCCTTTAAACGACGCATGGCGGAAAATTTTTAAAAAGTGGAAAATAGATGAAGGAAGATGGGCGGCTACCATAGCCAAAGATCGCTTTCCTCATTTTGTTAGAGAGCTGATGGACAGCTTTAGACCCAACCAACCAAAAAATATTAATCTGGTTTTAGAAAATGTGGGATAACCTCGTTAGACCGTGATCAAGTCCTAAAGATTTGACCAATGTTCAAGAAGTAGAAGAACATGTTAGCAATATAGTGGCTAATATGTTGAAATCCGTGAGGTATTCTGATACTCTTACACAACGACGAAAGAGAATGAAGGTCGCCGTAGTAGCTGGTAAAAGTGTAACTGGAGAAGACTTTAGAGAAGAAGAAAGTGAAGACGAATAACTTGATTCAGATGCGCATAACGACAAAAATATAGAAGAGAATGAATCGAGTGAAGATGAAGAGGTCGTTAACAGAAGTAAAGGGGAGGTCGAATCAGATGATTAAGAGATAAATACTCCTTTAAGCAAGATTGATAAAAATCAAAAACGTGAACAGAAAAAAGTGTTCCTGTTCCTAGTGTTTTCTACAAAGGTAGAATTTTTAAACAGGTTTATCCCGTTTCGAAAGAATCTATTCAACTATCAGATTGGCTACTGGTTCCGTTTTCAACCACTTTTGGGAAAAGCGAAAGATTCAAGTTTTGTATTGGAAAAGTGTTAAAAACCATTGATGAAAACGATGACATTTACGGAACTTTTTTAAGGCATCGCCAAACCAAGTATCCCTTGGATTTATTTATGGATTTCCCACGAAACCAGATAAATTCATCCATCTGATAACTTCGAGCTGCCAAGCAGTTCAAATAGGGAGATTCTTAAATTTCCCATCAACCAAAATGATCTTAATTAATGCAATCTGTTATTTTTACGAAGATTCTCTTGCGAGAATTAACGGAGAAGATTTAGATTTAAGTTAAAACTTTTTTATTTGTTTCTACATTATGTAATTTTTTGATCCTATAGTTATAACAGTACAAAAGTTATGCTGTGAGAATTAATGCAACGCAACAGGGTCTTTTGTGTTCCCTAAAGTAAGAAAGTCATATATTTTTTTTTATATTTTCATACTTAATAAACGATATAAATTTTAAATGTGTATGTTTATTATATTTTTTTACTAAAAAAATTAATTGCACATATTAGTAATACATTTTTAAATGTTGCTATTGACCTCCAGAATGGTGTATAAGCCAAACTAATGCAAACAAAGCACTTTCCTTTCACCCCGTTTGGAGGGTGAATAGAAAAATACTACTTTTTTTTATTTTTTTTTTATTGGGAAACTTTTTCAGATATGCTCATTAGGCCCTTAACCTATTAGCCGTTACACAAATGCCCCCTATTCGCTCCAACAGCTATGAAAAAAAGAAAAGAGAACTTACGATTACTGATTAAATAAATACAAAGGAATTGTGGTTTGTTGCTGGAACGACAATTCTGTCGTTATAATTCCTAATAATTAAACCACATCACCTAGTGAAAAGGTTTTCCCATAAGGAGAAGAGAAACATTTTTGTTTTTCAACCAAATATAATAAAGCAATACAATTCTTTTATAGGTGTTGTAGACAGCTGTGACCAAAACATTAGTCTTTACCGGATCTCTATAAGATGGAAAAATGGTATTTTCCGCTAATAGTATATGGAATTAACATGGCTATTTAAACCTCGTGGCAATTGGGGTGAAAAGATGGAAGAACAGTTGATCAGCTTGAATTTAGAAGGCAAATAGCTTCTGAAAACCTGCAAAAAGATACCAACAAGACGGAATCCCAACACAGTCTTACATTCAAGATGCGATGGTATGAACCATTTAATTCTTTATCAAGAACAACAATCTCGTTGCGGACTTTGCAAAAAAAAGATTAAATCTTTGTGTGAAAAATGTAAAATACCATTAAACCACAAACAATGTTTTAAGGATTTCCGTACTTTGTAATTATTTTTGTATTAAAAAAGTTTTACTTTTTAATATATACTGCTTCTTAGTGCTGTCCTTTTAAAAGAACATGACATATTTTGACAGCTAATGCAAAAATTATTATTTTAGTATTTTTTGTCGCTAAATAAGACACATTTCCTTATCTTTCCTTAAAGTAAAGATAAAATTTAAAAAAAAATAGTTTTAACAATAAAACTCTGTAGGTTAAACAGAGATTTCTAATATGGCCACGACCGTATACTTTTTTTATCATATTCAGCGAAAGATTGTTAAAAATACATTTTCGAAATATTTGGTTCCGTGTTTTGAGCAAGATACAATACTTTTATCCTTGTCAAAATATTATTATTTTGCAATTTAAAAAATTGCAAATAACTCAAAAAGAAGGATTTTTTAATTTTTTAAAAAACTATCAAGATAGAAAAAGTATTTACTTTGGTGAAATACGCCTAAAAAAATTCGGGAAATTGTTTTATTGCTATAAGGTATTTGTGAATAACGATTTCTGGCCCCTTTGGAAAAATAAAAAAAAAACCGTTCAACCTAAAAATATATAAAATCAAATAAAAAAGGTTTGATACGGTAGAAATGCAAAAATATAGTCGGTTTATGTTCTGTTTATAAGGGTAAGCCGCTGGCCTAAAAGCGAACATAATTAAACTTAAAACATTCATTTCACATAACTTTCGTGCCAACTCAAAAAATTATTAAAAAAATTTCCGACTTGGAATTATATTTCTTTGGGCATACAATGCCTTTTTTCGTCACAAAAACTGACCTCATTAGTTACTGTTCGAACTCCCATACATTTCCGACCGAGAAACTTTGCTGCTTGTTCCGATGATTGGCGGCATTCTGCATCACTGACCAGCCACGTCATCATTTTGACTTTTTTGTAGTATTTGTTCTCACTTCACCCTTAATGAAGAGATACGCATTGGGGGCTGAAATGAGAGTATATATAAATAACGATAGTCACACTACTATTTTAGGTTAATTTTTAACATGGACGTAATCTTTTATTTCCTTAAAATAAGTTAATTACGAAATCGTCGTTCGGTCTGGATAAGTTTGGTTAGTCTTTCACTGAACGACGTTGTCTATTTATTCAGAAAGGAAACCAAATACAACATAATTATGCTAAAATCTTTTCAATGGTCAACATTATTACTTCTCACTACGGACGTTAATCTAAGTGTATTTTAGACCAAGCGACACACTGTAGTGTGTCGAAATGAAGATTAATATATTTGTGTTAATTTCATACTACTACTACTAAGGATTTCCACAGTTTTCACTGTCTTCCTTCACTCAACCGTTTTCTCCAATTTTCCCTGTCATTCCAGTCTCCATTTCGCAGGGTTCTTTTCTCCATAGCCTCGTCGATTTCATCTCTGAATGACCTTCGGGGTCTTCCTCTCTTTCTTCTTCCAATCGGGCTCCATTCTGTGATTTTGTTTATCCAGCGTCCTCTGTCCGGTCTTCTGACGTGGCCGTACCAGGATAGTCTTTTCTCCTCTATATAGTCGATTATGTCTGATTGCACTCCCATTCTCCGCTTAATCTCTGCGTTTTTAATTCTGTCTCTTTTTGTAAGTCTACAGCTTTTCCTCAGGAACTCCATTTCTACTGCTCTTATTCTACCTCCATTTCTCTTGTTTATTGTCCAGTTTTTGGACCCATATGTCAGGATACTTCTTGTCAGGGTGTTATATATTCTCTTTTTTGTCTTTATCGTAATGTTCTTATCCCACAACACTGAGTTTAGTTGTCTTATACAGTTTCTTGTTTGTCTCAGTCTGTTGTTTATATCTTCCTCTATTTTTCCCTGGTTCGATATTATGGTTAATAAATACTTGAATTTATCTGTTCCATTTATTTGTCTTCCCTCGTCTATCTCTAGGTTTCTCATATCCTTGTTTTCTGTTGTTAGGTATTCGGTTTGCTTTAAGTTTATTTCCATTCCGTTGTTTTTATATTCTTCTGAGATCTTCTTTCTGAGATCTTCTTCATCTTGTGCGATGACTACTTGATCGTCGGCAAAACTTAAGGTGTAGAGGTATTCGTCTCTTACTGGTATGCCCATTCCTTCGCACTTTCTCCTCCACGGTTTGAGTGTCTTTTCCAAGAATATTTTAAACAGAGTAGGGGACATAGCACAGCCTTGTAGAAGTCCTTTTGTCGTCTTAAATGGATTGTAGGCTTTATTTCCACATTTAATAGCTACTTTGTTTTCTTTGTATAGTGCTTTAACTGCTTTTATTAGTGTTTGTCGGATTCCGAGATCATTCATTGCTTCCCATAATTTGACTCTAGGTATTGAGTCATATGCTTTCTTTAGATCAACAAAGGCCAGATGTACCGGTCTACCTTTTGCCATTTTCTTCTCTATCAGTTGTTCTAATGTGTACGTATGATCTAGGCATGATTTTCCTACTGTGAACCCTGCTTGGTCTTCTCCAATTTTTCCTATTATTTCAGTTTCTAGTTTTTCTTTAATAATTTTCCCGTAAAGTCTACCTACCGACGATATAATACTAATTCCTCTATAGTTTTCACATTTTTTCCTGTTTCCTTTCTTATGTACGGATGTGATGTATGCTTGTGTCCATTCCGCAGGTATTTCTTCTCCATTTAGTCCTCTTTCGAACATTCTATGTAGCATGCGGAATAACTTTTCCGTTCCGTTTTTAATTAGTTCGTTTGGTATTCCTCCGGGTCCTTTGGCATTTTTTTTTTTTTTCATATTTCATAATATTTATAATAAAAATAATAAATTAATTTCATAATAAACCATAAATCACACTGTGCATACATTTTAATTTTTACAAATACATTCTAAAATTGCTTACAACGTGTTCAATTTGACTTTTATTAGACCGTTAGTATAAACCTTATTCATATTTAAATGGGAATAAGCCACAATTAAAGGTTAAAGTACGTTTATTAACGTTTCAATTTCCACTTCGGAAATCGTTCTCAAAATACAAACATTAGTAAATTAAACAAATTTTGTTTTTTTGTTACTTGGTGAAAAAATTCTTCTAATTTATTTTAATTTAACTCATTTATATTGACAACTCATACATACATTACACATTTTAAAGTAGACGAAAAAATCCTCATACCATTACTAGGAAGGTCGTACTACGTAATATTGTCTACCAATCAGCTGTAGTTAGAGTGCTAAGAGAGGTGGTATCGGTACAAGTGGTATAAATGATGACTTTGATAGAAGAGTCGAATTCTGGAAAACTATTATGGAACGAGGTAATAGATCAGAGTTCCATAGAAAGGGCACTTATTTTAGTTGAAGCTCATGGTCATGTAAAACGCCAGACATATCGAAACTGACCAAGTGAAAATTCACACTAGATGAAATAATATAGGAAATATCATCTTGAGAAGGTAAATGTTTGGGTCGGCTTTATAAACAATTACGTTATTATATAGTGACATATTTTGTTTTAACTGATCCTCATTATCTGGAATTTCTTGAGGATTATCTGTTGCCACAGCTGAATAAGCCATTTCCAAATAGAAATGATTTGTGGTTCTAACAGGATGGGGCTCCCCCACACTACGGAATTGAGGTACGAAATTACCTAAGTAACGTTTTCTCAGATAGGTGGATAGGTAGAAGGGATCTGTCCAATGGCCACGAAGGTCTCCAAATTTGACCCCATTCTGCCTTTTTGGACTTTGCTTGGATTGGCAGTTAATGAGCTTGTCTTTGAAATATTCATTACCAAATAAATATTTGATTTTGGTATTTACGCCATAAAGACATACACAAAATAACATGGATTTCACCAGATAGAACCACAACCAATCAAATTGACCATGTGCAGCTAGACAAAAGGGCAGCCAGTAGTATCTCAGATGTAAGAACACAACCAAATTTAGATGCAGAGTTAACAAAGAAAGAAACGAAAGACAACAAAAAACAAACAAACTGGACCTGGAAAAACTAAAGATTCAGGAATGTAAACCAAAATTCGAAGTAGTTGCAAATGAGTTAAGGACTCTAAAATATTGCACTTCATAGAGGGCAAATTGAATAATATCAAAACAGCAGTACTGAAAGTGGCAGCGTCCACCCTGGGAAACAAGAAAAAGGCGAGAAGATGAGCATGGTTCGATGACTAGCAAATGAGTCGATGACTCCAAACAGGCATACAACTCAGTCAAAAGGAACAAACTCTACAATATATTGGCTGAATTGGCAATACCACATAAGCTAATTAGATTTATTAAAGCCACAATAGATATAACTCAGGCTTTTTCAAAATTTCGCAGGGATACAGCAGGGAGATGTGCAGGCTCTAACTTTCTTTCACCTGGCACTGAAGTATGCGGTTAGGCAAATGCAAACTGGATGAGGAAATATACTGACCAACATAACGGTTCAACTGGCCGCTAATGCTGATCATAATATTACTATGAGTAGAACATTAACAGGAGCACAGGAAACATACACAGAGCTAAAAACACAAACAGAAAGGCTAGGTATGGAAATTAACACAGAAAAAATAAAAATATTCATACAGAAGAGAAGAAATTGACACAGATGACATTAAAACGGTTGGAAAGTTTACATTCCCCTGGAGTAGAAATATAGAATAGATATATAGATAAGAATGGGAGAGGATAGGCAACCACAAAGAGTACCGAATGCTAGAATGCAGGAAAGGAGATCGGTTGAAAAGCCAAGAAAGCGCTGTGAAGACACAGTAGACAGCGACGCACAAGCCCTCTTAGGAGTCCGTGTATGAAGAAGATCAGCCACAGATAAGCAAGGGTGAAGGCAAAAAATAAAGGAGGCCAATGCTAAATTTGGGATGTAGTGCCGTAGAAGAGACAGAGATTTATACCCAGTATCTAAACCATTGATAGTCTTGTAGGTAGACAGGTTCAATGTTCATTAGACTGCACCAATCGTCCAATAAGTATTTTAATGTTTATAAATTTATTTGTACGCGTATACTAGAAATAATCTTTTATTAAAAAACCAGTTGATTTCTAATATCCTACGCACTAATGGAGATACTGCTGATGAGACTGCTCATAACAAATTTTCATCGGTTTTATGAAATATTTATTATAAAGATGATAAAATAAAATAAAACAATGCAATATCCGTTGATTTCTAAAATTACTATCTTAAACGTTTAAAACATTGCTTACATATAATCTAATGTTATTATAGATTAAATAATTAAATTACAATAAAATTTAAATTTATTATAAAATCATAAAGCTTCAAATTTTGCTTTGGACCATTTCTTAATTTATTTTGATTTTTCCTGCAATTAAAACAAATACTTCAGAAAACCGAATTCGGCATAATTATAATCACTTTACTGTTTACCATCAAAAACCAGCCACAATCATCGGCTGAACAGGAGTTTGAATCTAATGATTTCTTCGTAAATACCAACGAACGAATCTCTGGATTTCTTGTGTACCCATTCAGGCGATCTCCCCCCTTAATTAAATCCAAATTAAGTATTCTCTTTATGGATTTTGCAATTTCCTTTTGCTAGAGACGAGGAAGCGGCCAACAACAGGACGGTATTCGTAAATACGTAAAGGACATAAGCAGTATAATATAGAGGATTGATGCGTCAGGAAATATTTTATATATATATATATATATATATATATATATATATATATATATATATATATATATACATTATTAGGATTTTTTATTTCTATTTAGAAAATTTAGGGAGAAAATAAATTGCAGGTATTTGGTTAGGATTAAGTTTCAAAACAAGTAGTTATTTGTAATGGTGAAAGTGCGGATCGATTAACTAAATGATTCCAAGAACGATTTTACACAATAGTTGTAAATATCAGTTGGGATTTTCCGGAAATTTAATTTTATTTGTAGGCCTTTGTAAATATAAAATAAATAGGAAAGACTAAAAGTGATTTACATAAAACATAATTTTCATTCAGTTTCGTCAGGTAGGAAATCTTATGATTTCTCTTGTTGTTAATTTATATAAATTATATAGAGAAGAAATATAGAAAGTTCTTTTCGATCGTTGATATAGGGTTATTCCAAATTAGTCGTTATGACGTAGTAGGGGTTCCGTCATTAACGGTCAATGGCAGCTTCAACAACTTCAAGCTCAAGCAGATTATCCATGTATAAAAAAAGTATTGGATTGGATGCGTCGAGTTGAGAGACCTTCTTGGCAAGACATTAGTGCATGTAGTCCATAAGTTAGGTCTTTCTGGAGCCAATGAAATTGTTTGGTACTAAAAGATGATGGAAGAAGTTCGATCGGGTGGTCGAGTTAGAAAATCAGCTGACTAGAGTTGGAAGAGTACTGCGATTATAAGATGATTCTCGATCTTTGCTGTATTTGATGACTAGGAAGTCTTGTACAGACAAGGTAAGCTACAAAGATATATGTCGAGTTCTAACATCAAACATTTGCCTTTACCAAAGACAGGAAATGCACTAAAAAATCTGAATTAGAAGATTGTCAGAATCATGCCTTAAGTAATCTTCCCAAAAACCGGCGTAAGAATTACTGTGTGTTGCATTAACCCAAAGAGATCGTGTCCTTCAAAGACAGTAGACTTTTATTTCTTTTTGAGGGGAGTAGGCAGAACTGGAGAGTCCTGTATATTCCATCATCCTGGGCCTTCAAGTAAAGTTCTTGATCGGGACGTTCATTTCTAAGAGAAGAGCAGTGTAACGAAATAGCGTACCTCCGACGCGTGGTACGTGTTATAATTCTTAAAAGGATAACTCCAGAACATACGAACGATGGCATTATCAATAGCGTCCTGCTTTCGAGAAGCTACCGATGCTGCGAATAGAGATGGACTACTCCAGATAGTTATCGAAGTAATCTGTCGACCATAATGTGCTATAAGCTTAAAAATCAATAGATATATACAGGGTGTCCCGGAAAATAGTGCGTTCCTTAAAGGTATGGGCTGAGTGTAGCATTTAAAACAAAAAAGTCTTAAAACATTTTTTATAAAGTCAAACGTTTTCAAAAAAAAATATATATTAAATTTAATCCATTTGATTAGTGTCTACAGAAAAGCAACTACATCCGGCAACGTTGCGCTCCAAAAGGTATGGGCAGAATGGGATGGTTTAATTTATTTTGATACAGAAAAGGTACATTATTTTTGTAAACAGTTGTAGTTACCCGTAGCTCAAGAATAAAAAATAGTATTGTCATGTTTTCGATTTGCAAGTATCACGATATGTTAATTACGTACGGTGAAGCCCACTGTGACAGTAATAGGGCTGTTAGACTTTATGTTGAACGCTCTCCCGAACGACGACATCCTAATGCCCGAAGTTTTGTGAACGTGTCCCAAAGGTTATTAGAGACGGGTTGTGTGATACCTAAAAAAACTAGCGGTAGAACACGAAGTAACCGTAGACTAAATGCAGAAGATGTGATTTTGGATATAGTTAGTAATAATCCAAGAGTAAATACTCGATCTGTGGCTAGAATGGTTGGCATTTCAAAAAACATTGTTCACAAGACATTTACGGAACAACTGTTACATCCTTACCATTACCAACGAGTGCAAGATTTACACCAAGGATTTACCTCGAAGATTAAGATTTTGTAGATGGTTTCAGAACAAAATCGTCAGAGAACCCGAATTTCCGTGTAAAGTGTTGTGTGCAGATGAAGCTTGTTTTACGAGAAATAATGTGTTTAATTTTCACAATTGTCACGTGTGGAGTGATGAAAACCCGTATGCTATACGTAGGACAAATTTTCAAAAACAATTTAGTATAAATTTATGGGCTGGGATTATTGGTAATCGTCTGATTGGACCGTACGAACTTCCCAGAAGATTGAATGGAGAATCCTATTTAAATTTTTTGCAGCATGTTCTACAGATACTTCTTAAAGACGTTCCGTTACAAATACGCTCTGAAATGTGGTTTCTTCATGACGGGGCTCCAGCACATTTTACAAGACATATTAAAGATTTCCTCGACATCACTTTTCCTCGTTGTTGGATAGGTAGAAATGGACACGTTCTGTGGCCACCCAGAACACCAGAATGCAATGTTATGGACTTTTATTTTTGAGGACATCTAAAATCATTAGTATACGACAACCAGGATGAAATTAAAACAGAAGCTCAATTGCGACAACGAATTTTTGATGCTGCTGAAATAATCAGACATAATTTACATACTTATAATATAAAGAATAACTGAATTCGTCGAATAAACGCGTGTATCTGTGCAAATGGTGGCCATTTCGAACATTTATTGTAATAATAATTTTCCATGTAAGTAAAAACAGTATTCAAACTTTAGTTATTAAATATTTAATAAAAACAAATACATGCTTTTTCTCTATCACTGTTATCAGTATCAATACATATTATGCCTAACGATCGATGATTCATGATAGCTGATTTACAGTAATTAACGAAGAATAACAAGGAACGCAACGTTGCCGGTTGTATTTCCTTTTCTGCGAACAATAATCAAATGGATTAAAATTAATAATTTTATTTTTGAAAACGGTTAATTTCATAAAAAAATGTTATGACTTTTTTGTTTTAAATGCTGCAATCTGCACATATCGTTAAGGAACGCACTATTTTCCGGGACACCCTGTATAAGTTAAAACCTTTGGTTTTATTTATTTGAAAATGTTAAAATATCATATAAAGGAACTTGGTGTACAAATAAATATTTACTTTAAGCTTCATTCAAAACAACCCTATACCCTGTTCAATTTAATATTTTGTTCACAGTTATTCTAATACTATTTTTTAAACAAAAAAAAGTTGTAATATAACATATACAAGAAAATTACTAAAAGGTTTTTCTTACTTTTAGGCTAGAAGCAAATAATACCATGTTATATTTTTAGATATTTCTTTATCTCTTGCGTTTTATTATCTCTTCTATTATACATATATTCAAATCACTAGTTGTTTTTAGGCGTAGACAAAACCATATGGTTTATTTGTTTTTTGTTGATATATAAACATTTTTTGGCAGATCCGACTCTTTACCACGATGCTTGTGAAGGGTGTAGAGAAGGGAAAGGGGCAAGCAAAGGAGGCGAGAGCAAGATATCCGAACCTTTTGGGCGAGCCAAGCACATTGTCGCCAGCAATTTGTAATTATCTGTGATAATTATCTCGATTTCGCTTTCTACGGTCCTTTACACGGTCCTTCGGAGATTGAGTTAAAAGTAGTCTTGGAATGATGGTAGGAATGATTTGAGATTAACTTCGAATTATTATCATGGTTTGCACTCGATTACTGTCTTTAGGAGAAAGCAAGTAGACGGTGGTGAAGATATACTAGCAACTTCTTAATCCTGGGTAATTACAGCTTTAGATATCCTACAACTAAATGATTAAATATACTATACTTTGATAGCAAAATTTATGTCAGCTTTATATGAGTTTCTATTTGAGTATTAAAGGAAGTCCACAACTATATTAATTTTTATGCGTGTGGTGAGAGCTTTGGTTAATGAACTGGCTCATTAGCTATAGATTGTGTTGATGAAATATTGCTAACTTAAAATTAAATGTATTGAAATATAACTGACTACTTTAAAAATATTTAAGCTTTTTATGCTGAATATTTATTTTTTGTTTCTCTGGGAAATTAGATTATTAGATCATATACTGATTTGTTAAATGAAGCAAATTATTGGGGATTATTAAACAATATTTATTAACTGGATCCGCAATGTTTAGTTTATACACTCGCGATCATAAAATCCAGGTCACCCAGTGAAAAATCACCGATATTTCATTTTTAACGAGCTTTATCTAAAATAATAGTAACACAAATACAAACTACTAATGCATGTTTCTGGGAATTGTTGTCGGCTTAGCGGTTTCCTTTGCAACAAAGAATTTAAATAGTGTCGATTTCGCGAGAAAGCGCACACTTCTCAAAATGAACGGTACCTGTAACTGCCGCTTGTTTTAAATGTCTCATTTGTGCTTCGACTTTCTGTTCAAACGCAACGATCAAACGTTTATTATTGCCACCATTAGTGTTTATTAGTGCCATTATTAGTGTTTATTATTGTTTATTTTTTGCCAAAAATACCCTTGACTTGTTGAAACGGCACAAATTGTTGCGCTTGTGAAAGACGGTCACACTCAACGGCAAGTCGCAAGAACTGTTGGCGTAAGTCTTTCTACGGTCCAACGAGTGCTTCAACGCTTCCAGGAGAAGGGTTTGCTATCCAGACGACCTGGCTCTGGACGAAGAAAAATGACCACGGTACGAGATGACCGTTTTCTTGTGTTTCAGGCTTTACGAAACCGGACCTCAACTACGATTATGCATCGAAATCGTCTACAGGAAGTAAGAAATCGCAATGTAAGCGTTGCAACATTTAGGAGAAGATTTCGTTCTTTTGGACTATCTTCTCGGGTAATGGCTAGAAGACCGCCACTTCGCCTGGCGCATCGAGCTGCACGACTAGCTTTTGCTCGACAATACGCGCATTGGGGAATTAAAGATTGGAGCAAAGAGTTATTCTTAGATGAATCCCGTTTTTGCATAACTGGATCCGATGGACGTGTAAGAGTTTGGAGGAGAGCCGGTGAACGATTTTCACAAGCTTGCATTGCCCCAAGAATGCCATTTGGTGGAGGCTCGGTCATGGCTTGGGGAAGTGTATCTTCCGACTTCCGCACAGAATTACCCTTCATCGAAAATGGGTTCTTAACTGCACGAGGGGCATTACGGAGATTCTGGAAGAAAATGTTATGCATACCATGGCAAGGCTTGGAGAAAACGTCGTTTTTATGCAGAACAACGCGCGAACACACGTTGCCACGATGAGTATGTAATACTTGGACGAGGTTAAAATTACGAGGTTACCCTGGCCAGCTAGGTCTCCGGACCTGAATTCCATCGAACATATCTGGGACGATTTGAAAAAAACGTATTAACCCCTAACATCTCCTCCTAACGGACAGGAGCCTAAGGATCTGTTAGTAAGAGGGTGGAATAACATACCACAACATGTAATCCGGAGAAAAATTGAGAGTATGCCCCGTCGTCTCAAAGAGGTCATTAGAGCAAGTGGAGGTAATACACGATATTAGTCATTGAAATTTCACTGACATTTTACCACGTTCTGTATTTTTCATTTTTTCGTATGCCTGTTTTATCAACAATTTGGTTTGCTTTTTCAATAACAACAATAAAATACCGTTTTTTTCTTTCAAAACTAACATTGATGACAAATAAAAAATACGTTAGCCTAAAAAAAGGTTATTACTGCACCAGAGGAAAAAATATTCCAGAAACTTGAAATTTTCAAGGTGACCCGGATTTTATGATCGCGAGTGTACAATTTAGATAATAACTCTTTGGATGAGTCCATGTGCTTGATGTATTTGAAAAATATGTGTTTTAAATCTCCCTCTGAGTGTTGTTACACTCAAAAAAGGGGCTTTTTAATACTTCTATTTTAAAAATGATAAATTTTAATTCTAGTACTAGTGCTGTATCGTAACTTGCCTGAATGGGAAGTGGGGGATGAAAAGAGAAGAAGAAAATCCAGATGCAAATTAGTTTACCTTGCAAACCGACACTCAAATATTTTGAAGGACACAACGGTGAGCTTTGGGACGTGGGTCAATAGATTTGGTATGAGGGTATATTTAAAAAAAAATGAGGTAATTGAAATGTACCAATGAAAATGAGGAATTTGGTACTAAACGAAAGGGGAAAATAAAGCGAGCGACCTAGTTTTTTTTTGAGAGACGAAGAAAACTCGAAACTTGACCTTTGAGAAGATTGGTTTAAAAAGTATAAAAAATATGCATACCTAGTAAAAAAAGCAAACACAATTATAATATCTCTTTATATTTCAGATCAGATTTACCTTCTTATTAGTTACCAGAAGAAAGGAACATCATATAAGAGCATTAAACAAATAATGGCTACAAATTAACAATTTTTATTACTCAAGTTCAGACAGATAAACGTATTATGAAATGTTAACAAATCAGCCAACTCAACATAAATAAAATAAAACAGACAGCAAAAAGACCAAAATACAAATTTAGATAATTTAGGTATTAAGTAAATAGTTTTAAAATTAAGTGAAATACCCCCTAATTGGGTAAAGCTGCGAAATGAATTTAAATAGTAAAATTTAACAAAAATAGTTAAGTTATAATGGTTATACGTCAGATATAGTATACTATTGTGATATTATAGGCAGTAAAATATAATTATTATCCATAAAAAATAATTATTATCTATAAAAATCTTTTTACATATTAATTAACTTAACAAAAGGGCACAACAATTCCCTTGGATCACCGGAGCACTTACATGCAAACTGTTAGATTATATTTACAAACAAAGATTATTAGGGGATACCAGACACAATAAAAAATGCATACACTACAGAAAAATTTCACTGCACTGCACTATACTACAGGCAATACAAGTTAACAAGTGTATTTCTTCGGTTGTTCAGAAAGAAGACATTTCGCGATCTTATCTTTAACATTCAGTCAAGTTATTAATTTTAACTTACATAATATTGCTGTAGACTTTACTAACTCATTTTCATCTGAATTAAAACTTATCACTTTATTTTCTTACGTATCTGTTGTACTTGCACTACATTACCGATTTTCCCATCTTTCTTACATTCAACGTGTCCAATTGCGACAAAAACTAAAAACAGACAAAGCCTGAGCAGGACTCCACGTACTTTATCGTACCCTAACCGACATCAAATTTCCCGACGAAAAAATTCCTTCTCTCGCTAGTACACATTTTCCCCACCAGCCTAAGTGGAAAGATTCTTATTTTATTTCCTGCGTAGTTACCTAGGCTAAACCGAGATCAAACGAAAGAGCAATTGGTTTATTATAAACACACTTTTGAAGAATCATTTACAATAGAGGTCGATGAAGAAAAGACATGCGAATGCTTGGAAGTAGACAGCGGAAAGTTTCACATATAAATATTGAAGTTTATTGTTTATTTTTGTAATGTAAAATGATTTATTTTTCTTTGATTTTCTGCATACTAATAACGATTTCGTATATTTCACCAATAAACTGTTCAAAATGACACATGTCCGTCACTCAGTCCAGTCAAAACTGCACATGTCCATACTGTCTGAGCAAAACCACACATGTCCAAATTAAAAATAACTATTTTTCATTCCTTATCAAACAAAAAAAAGTAATTACAACTGTATTTAAATCAGTGTGCACGTAAGTATACTTACTGACATTTTCGTCAAACAAAAATTACTTTCCATTGTGCAAACAGTTTTTGTAACATATTTCAAAACTACTTTAAGTGGACATGTGCAGTTGTGTGTGGACGCTCCTCAACTTTCAATAACGATAATTCGAATCCGTTGGTAGGTCCACTAATTCCCACACATACGAGTCCAGTAAAACAAAATATTTTTGGTATTATATTATAACATTATGTAAATATAGATTTTAACTGCCCCTCGTATATTGCTTGACTCCTGTTATATGCTTTCTACCACATATTATATATTGCACTATCCTTTAGTATGACTTAATTTCCCGTTAGCAGTGACAAGGATCTCGATATTAAATATGAACAAATGATATAACATATAACTATTAGCACGACGAAGGCCGTATACCTCGTTATATATATATCAAACGGTTGAAAGTTAGCTTTCCAGTGCAATATATGGGAGTGCACATATCGTCTAAACTAATGGATCGAGTGTAAGTACGAAGCTGAGTTGTTAAGTTGCAGCTGAGAGGAAATCACTCAGGCAGTATGGCGGATACTTGTCGCCGTTCTAAACTCTAATCAACTTGAGGACGCATGTTGGCTTATCTTTATGCAGACAGCCACTCACTTTACTTCAGTGCTGCTCTCTCCTTTGCTAAACTTCAACAGAGTTCGGCAATTATTTTGGCTTTTAATGTCTCAGACAGATTTTCTCATTTTCTTACAGGAAATTGCAAGCAACTATGGCTCGAGCTCCTACTTCATTACAAGTTATTTCAGTCAAATTTTAATTTTGTCCTTCGGTATACGGCTAATTATCTTTTAGTGCTTGTAAAAGACACATTTCGGGGATATTTTAGACGTGATTGACTCCTACTTGCATATCTCCTTTTAATACTCGTATAATCACACCAGCTTATACATATACATACATTACAGACGATGATTAGCAGGTATGTTTTATTGGTAATACTAAATGTATACTTGTATATCTAATTATGAAATTATACCTATTGTAATATATACAGGGTGTTTTAAAAAGTTATGTCATAAATTAAATCACGCATTTCGGGGAAAAAAATAAGTTGATTGAATCCAACTTACCTTAGTACAAAAGCGTACACAAAAAAAGTTACAGCCCTTTGAAGTTACAAAATAAAAATTGTTTTTTTTTTGCATTATCTCCTAAACTACTTGACATTTTGTAATAAAACACGTTACTTTCTTGTTCTGAAAGCATTTTTCATAAAAAAGAAACAACAAAATCTAAGCGCACAGAAAAATTTTAAGGGGAGTATGCAGGAGATTTCTTCTTTTTCTAGGCAGTGGTGGCAAGTAAAATTTGTTAAAGCAGTGTGCTCTTTACATATTGGTGACTTACAGTTAGTACAATAATGTTAGGTAAACCTGTTCTTCCTGACAGGGCAAAAAGAACATCTTGGTTTTATAGTTGGAGTTGCCCATTGAGAAACTGATGGCTTTTCTCAGATTTGGGATATTGGAACGTTGTTGAAGATGGGACATTAAGAGTTGCTTGCCAAGCTCCGCAATGTAGCTTTTTCGAGATGTTACAATACTAGTGTTATTGTTGTAAATTATTTTTATTGTTGTAAACGGCCAGCGACTGCTAAATAGAGTCACCGAGTATTTTGCCTTCATTTTATCAACAACATCCACTCCGCCTTTTGTGAGGTTGTAATCAGTAATAATCTCTGGCTTCATGGTATGCTCTTTGGGATTTTCATCAATGAAACCATCGCTGTGTAGTATTGAAAGTAGTAGTACATTCTTATTTTATTTTTTGGCACATATGATACAAGTACACACTTGTTTTCATCGTCACCATATGCAAACATGCTACTACATAAAGGTCTTCCTTTTACGTTTGTCAACTCAGGGGGAATTTGTTGTTTGTTTTGACGCAAAGTACCTATCGTTGTCAAGCAATGATCGTTCAATAAAGAGTTGGCTAACGGTACAGAGGAAAAGTAATTATCCGTAGTTACATTTTAAACGGTTCCGCTTATGGGTCGTATAAGTCTTTTTACTACACTAGATGCATCGTTGGGTAGCCTTCAGGTTGTTTGCCGGGGTAAATTTCGAGATTTTGTGTGAAAAATGTTCTAGCGTCCACCGAGGCATAAATATTGACATCGTATTTCGCTGGCTTATTGGCTATATACTGCCTAAATTTGCATCGACTACTGTAATGTAAACATAGCAAGGAAATAAAGAAGGAAAAATTAAGGGATAATTAGCCTAGTAAAGAGTAATAATTATTTAAGTAATTATTACATATACCAAATTGATTAAAGAACAAATAAATTCATAGCTAGTAGGTAACATATTTAATGTAAACATTTTACATTAAACAAAGATTGAAAACTCGACCCAGTTTAAATGTATTACACGAGTCTCAAATATCATGCCACCACGGTTGTTTAAATCACGTTTCAAAAACATAGACCTCCGCTGAAAAATAACACGGGGACCCAGTCAGCAAAAAAAAACAATAACGCGACCTTGGTACTACGACTGAAAATTGAGAATACGGGCTGATAAAAAACCGAACAAGCGGGCCAGCGGGGACTAGTGGGAAGTTGGCACTCTAGAGCGCTCCACGAAAGAAGTGCGTGATCGGACGATACGCAGCCAGTGAGCGCGCTATTTAACTCGACGGGATAGTGTGACGTATAAGTGCCGGTATCTGGAGATTCGAAGGTTAGCGACAGCGCGCCCTTTTGACTTCTCAAAAACTGACGGATCTCGAATCCCTGTAGGACTGGAGGCGTATTCACTAGCTAGAGCCTAAATACGCGAAGGTAACTAAGATTTATATACTAACCCAAGGTATACCTAATGATACGGAATTGTCCGCCCTTTAATTCTTTGCTTTGTCTCTTCTCGTCTCCCTTCGCACCTGATCGAAACATTATTGGTCATAACTGATATTTTGTAGTGTACAGTCTATTTAATACATTGTAAACTCGAAATTTGTTTTTTTGTTATTCCCGGCCGTTACAGGTAGAGACTAAAAGAGATACACATTTCCGCTTATGCAGTGCTTCGGCTTCTAACGTAAGCCCATAGCCTCTCACTCTTTGCAGGACCTGAGACCGAGAAGTCCTTAATCCCCTTCCTTCCAAAAGAAAAATCTCCCTACCCTCTTGTAAATCCGCGAGGGCGGAACTAGTTAGTCCAGACTAGTGGAACCAGTAAGCCTTGCCCCGCTCGCAGGGATAAGTATCCCCTAAGAATTGTAGATGAATTGTTAAGGATATTAAGACCGACGTCTTCTACAATGGTGGCAGCATTTATTAGAGTGGTTTATTAGGTTTATATTTACAGCATCAATCCTAAATTATTGGAGTTATCCACCATAAATTATTAGAGTGGTGACAGCGGTGGGATTATTAACGCTTCCAATATTACATCTATGGTCACATAGAATCCAGGAGTGTATGTAGATAAACATTTATTGACAAACATTTCATATATTTCTCAAATGGATGCAAGATTATCAACTGCCAAATTTTCTTTCCTCTTAGTGGCGTCGTCAAATCATACAGCTTGAATTATTTGGTAAAATCTTTTCTTCGACATAGTAGCTGCAAAAATATCTGGAGCTGTGCCATCTAATTTCCAGAGCTCATCAGTATTTGTATGTTGCGCTTTCTTTACCCTAGCAAGGAACAAAAGTCCAATAAATGCTTGCATTTTCTCGTAGTCAACAGCAGGACAATCCCTAGGGTGAGTATAAAACACTCTCGTCATATCCAGTTTTTAATTTGTATATTTTACAATATTATTATTCATAGCGTCCGAGAAAAACAAGTTCCAGCATTCTAATATGGTTTTGGCGCCTTTTGCTTTTGCTTTTACCCTAGGTAAGTTCGTAACAATATTACAAGCTTTGGTCTTACCTTTGGGAGTGTGTTTCTTATGTTTCAACCATGGTGTTTTATCTTTACCATAAAATCAAGGATAAACATCATCTTGGCTGCTTTCTTCCATGGCATCTTCAGGATCACTGGGTAGATCTTGTGTGGACTGCTTAGAATCTGTATTGCGGATACCGTGTTTAGAACGAACATCACTTAAGTCCTTATCAGAATCTAGTGGTTCCACATCGCTGTCTATCTCTTCATACAATTTTAGTAACTCGTTTTTCATTTTCTTTTTCATATTTACCTACAATAAACCAAAATACCGCTTATAATAACGGATGTTCAACAATCTATAGGTATTTCACTAAAAATCTTTCCTTTTATCATAATATTATAACTTTGCTTAAGTTCTTAATGCTCCGACGAACGCGATCGCTTGCGTGTTAGATTTGAACTGACAACTGCTGTTGGCTATAAGATAATAGGTACTTCCACCATTATTTAACATAGTCTTATAGAAGTCATCATAGGAGTATTCCTGGTTGCAGAAACCAAAAGAAGCAATATTTCGAAAATTATGGCAGAATATTTAAAAATGTTACATTTTTTCTAACGGTGCGCGTGGTGGAGGATTAATTTAAAACAGCAATTTTTATTGACTTTTGGTATAAATCAATGATGACATTCTAATCTATTTTAATAAAAAACAAGCTGTTTTTTATTCAGCCATATTTCTATCTCCTAATTGCGACCTTTCGCTTGGTATTATAAAAGAAGTTAAATTCTCTCTATTCGGAGTTCATATTTCACGAGTAATAAACACGAAAACGAGTCCGGCATATAATATTTCTATAGATCTGACAATAAAATCTTGGGGAAAAACGCTCAGCTTTTGGCCAAAAACGACCCCGTCCCGGCCCATGATGGCGAACTTTGACTTCCGTCTCCGCCTGCAGATCTACATATTTATGGAACCCCTGTAGTTAACGGTGGTCGTTACGCACAGCAAGAGTTAAACGATGAGGTAGGAGGGACCAGTATCTCTTTCATTGACGTAGTACAGCTCCGGTGCTGATTATACTAGGAACTAACAAAATAAATTCAAAAAACATCTAGTACATACTTCAGTTTGACTATTTCAAAGGAATATCAAATGAATGGAATAAGAGTCTGTGAAAAAATGACTTAAAATGACAAAACAATTGATAAATAAATCAGAATTAAACTTAACCGTGTTTGAAATTGGCACAAAAATCTCCTAGATATTTTTTTTATAAAAAATTTATTGCACACACCTACATGCATACACATCATAGTACATAAGGTGGAATACAATGTAGTTATACAATTTGAATACTTTAAAATTTTATATTACAACTTCTATACGTAGGAGAGCAATGATAATGTGAATTTTTGGATTCGAACGCTAGGTAGTCACGAATAACTATTTTCTTTAATTTTCCTTAGTGTTGTCTACAGTATATTAAACCAGCGCACACCTCTAAACGATTAATGGAATTCGCAGAAAACCTTTCGTTGTATTAAAAGTCACGGTAAACTGCACTGGTGTTCTCAGAAAACCTTTCGTTGTATTAAAAGGCACGGTAAACTGCACTGGTCTTCTCCATATTGTTTCTTCTTCTTAAAGTGCCTATCCGTTCCGGATGTTGGCGATCATCACGGCTATCTTTACTTTGTTTATTGCAGCGCGGAACAGTTCAGTGGTAGTCGTGTTATACCACTTTCGTAAATTTTGAAGCCAGGAAATGCTTCTTCTTCCCGGTCCTCTCTTACCATTTACTTTCCCTTGGAGAATCAGCTGGAGAAAGCCGTAACGTTCTTGATTTCTCATTACATGTCCTAGATATTCCAACTTTTTAGTTTTGACGGTCATGAGAATTTCACATTCTTTCCCCATTCTACGCAGGACCTCCACATTAGTAACTCTGTCAACCCAGGATATACGTAAGATGCGCCTATAACACCACATTTCGAAAGCTTCGAGCCGATTCATAGATGCAACAGTCAGTGTCCATGCTTCCATTCCGTAGAGCAGAACTGTGAATATGTAGCAGTTCAATAGACGGCATTTTGTTTTTAATGATATGTCTCGACTGTTGAAAATAGTTCTCATTCTAACGAATGCTGCTTTTGCTTTTATTATTCGCTGTTTAATTTCTGTTGAGTGGTCCCATTGGCTATTTAAATTGGTGCCTAGATATGTATATTGCTCGACTCTTTCGATATTCTGTTGGTTGATTGTAAGTTGAGCGTTTAGTATTGGTTTTTTACTAATTGTCATAAATTTGGTTTTCTTTATGTTAAGAGCTAGTCTGTATCTGTTGCTGACTTCTGTTATGCGATTTGTTAATATCTGTAAGTCATTCAGATTATCGGCAAAAACTATAGTGTCATCTGCATATCTAACAACTAATGTTATTCAACCATTCACCGTTTATTAGTATTCCTTTCGCACAACCGTCTAAAGCTTCCTTAAATACCCATTCAAAATAAATATTGAACAACAATGGAGACAAAATACAGCCCTGTCGTACTCCACGTTCTATTGCAATTTTATCAGTTAACGGGTCTTCTATTTTGATTTTGGCCGTTTGATTGTAGTAAATGTTTCTGATAATTCTAAGATCTTTGTTGTCAATTCCAATTTCTTGCATTAGAGTCATTAATTTGTCATGTTTTACTCTGTCAAATGCCTTCTGGTAATCTATAAAGCATACGTTATGCCACAATTTACATCCCTGCATCTCTGAAATAGCACCTGTACAGCAAAAAGGGCCTCCCGTGTTCCCAGAGCATCACGAAATCCGAATTGTGTTCTTGTTAGTTGTTCCTCACATTTTGTATATATTCTTTTGTGGATGACCTTTAGAAATGTTTTAAGTAAATGGCTCATAAGGCTTATAATTCTATAGTCTTCGCACTTTCTCGCATTGGGTTTTTTTGGAAGATTTATAAAAGTTGACACTAACCACTCTTGGGGAACCACGCCCGTATCATATATACTGTTAAATATATTTGTCAACCATTTTATGCCATCATAGTCCATAAGTTTTAAGAATTCTGAGTGAAAATTATCAGGGCCTACTGCTTTACCATCTTTGGTGCTTTTGATGGCATATTTTACTTCTTCGACTGTAAATGGTGGTCCAGATTCGCAATTGGTGTTTGTTGTAATACCAGTGTTACTTCGTATATCTTCAAAAGTTTTTTCCACGTATTTAATCCAAATATCTCTTTTATGCTCTATTTCCAGTACTATGTTTCCCTGATTATCTGTCAGGAATCCAGTGTTCTTGTGTTTATATAAGCCTGCCGCTTCTTTAATCTTTTTATGGAGGTTAAATGAATCATGTTTTTGTTGTATATTGTTGTATATTATTTAACACTGCTAAATTTTAGAAATAAAATAAATATATGTGCCATTAACCCGTTGTTTATAGTTTTGCATATTTTGTTACATTTTTTTTAATAAATACTATTCTTGCATAATGTTATTTAACATACATTTCTTTCACCTACTTGTTTAATAATTTTTTTCTGAAACAAATACTACCGTGCTAAGGATAATTTATATTTAAAGTAGAAGTACAAAGTACTAAATTATCACTTAATTTTTATTAAAAAATACTTTGAACTAAACTAGAACATTTTGTCAATTTAAATTTTGGTGATTAGATTGACCATATTATGGTCATAATATGTCTGTTAGAGTGTACCGTTTTTGAGATGTCTGCGATTACGGGTTAAAGTTAGGGTTTTGGTAAATATATTTAACTTTTTATTTTTAAATGAAAATACTTGAATTAAAAATAAAATAATTGTGTGAAACATTTTGATTTGTTTATGTACGGTTTCCAACCATTTTTAAACTTTATATCAAACATAATTAATTTACAGTCGGCATTCCTAATGATCATTAGGCTAATTTGCTTAGTGTTAAACAGTTAAAAAGTTTCTCTCATTTTGATCTAAACTCAGAATATTGTAATTCAAACTTGGAGTTTCAAGTGACCATCATGCCTAGACGTAAGTTGGATATTGATGAATTAATTGCAAATGTGCATAAATAGTTTACCATGGAAAAAAACAATAGTGGACCTTTAAACTCATTATTATATATAAATCAACGCGTTTATCACGCACTGTGGATAAATGAAAGTAAGCTCAAAACTAATGAACACTGTCAGATATATCTTACTGTGACTGAGTATCACGAAGACAAGAAAACAAATCGTAAACAGTAAAATTTTCTTCTTTGCTATCGTCTGAGTAAACAATACCATCCTCGTCAACTTTACCATCACTATCACATTATTACAACCACTGCAGCAAAATATTTTCTACATCTTCATAGCCTTATTAAAAGAAGGTGATCCTGAATTAATGTCAAATTTTCGACCATTGTCTGTTCCATCTGTGATATCTAAGATTATTGACTATGCAATGCTAAAACAACTTTTATTATTTTTAGATATCAACCAAATTATCACAATGCATCAACACGGATTTCGAAATAAATTTTCTACTTCCACAGCCATTAACAGTTTCTATGAGGAAGTCTTAATTTCTATTGAAACAGTAAAAATCCAACTGCCATTTTTTGTGACCTCAGTCGTGCTTTTGATTGTGTGCAACACGATGTACTCCTCGATAGATTGTACAGATATGGTGTTAGGGGAGTTGCCCATAGTTGGTTTGGTTCCTATCTGAAAGACCGGCACCAAATAGTTAGAGTGAAAAATAACTTCAAGATTTCAATGTCTGATCCGATTATTAATAAGAATGGAGTACCACAAGGTTCCATATTGGACCCGATATTATTTATTTTGTATATTAATGAACTACCATATGTAATGTCTGATGCATTTGTATCAGTTTATGCTGATGACTCAACAATGCTATATCGCAATAGAGACATAAATTTTTTACAAGATAAAATAACAAACTTACTTAAGACGTTCTCTGATTGCTCCAGTAATCAGTCGCTCCTGTTCAACGTTCACAAAACTAAATTTTTATCATTTACATCCCGTTCAAGTTCTACTAAACCTGATTTAAGGATTTTCATCAATGGTGAGGGTATTTTGAGTTGTAGTGATGTGAAGTTTTTAGGAGTGACTTTCGACTCTTATTTATCTTTTAAGACTCATTGTTGGAATGAATGTAACAAACTCAATTCTAAAATTTGGGTAGAATACTTAGTCTCCAACACCTTCGTCTGTTTTATTTTGCTGAGGTACAATCGACAATGAGTGACGGTATAACTGTCTGGGCTGGCTCTTTTAGTATAAAGGAAGTTTTCAAGGCCCAAAAGCGTATTGTCAGATGTATTGCAGGTGTTCCGTATGGTTGGTCTTGTAAAAACCTATTTAGAGATTTGAATATATTAACAGTGTATGGAATTTACATTTTGGAATTATTGATACTAATTCATAAAAATAAAAGAACTTTTTTATGTAACAGTGATATTCACTCACACAACACAAGAAATAAGAGACAGTTTGTAGTACCCTATCGACATTTAGAAATAAGTAGGAAGTCATCTACTGTCTGTGGTTAACTATTGTATAATCAACTTCCTCAAAAATTTAAAAACGTTCATTCAACTACAGCTTTTAAAAACCAAGTCAAAGAGTACCTAGTGACCATGTGTCCTTATAAATTAGGTGAATATTATTAGAGTGCATCTGTGAATGCCCAAGCTGTAACATAACCAAATTTAATGTTATTTTAATTATGATATCCGTATCGTACGTTTTATATGTATTTTAATGTTTTAAATATTTTTAATGTATTGTTTTCATTTTGTTGTAATGATTAATATTTATAATTTTAGTTTGACTTGCTGTAAACCTTGTTGTAAATTACAGTCAAATAAACTATCTATCTATCTATCTATCTTAGTGAACCGAACTTCTTCCAAACATAATTACTAAATGAATGAGCAAACGTTACGAATTATCTAAACGCAGCTCTTTCATCACTTAGATAGAATTAGAGAAGCACCGGGTATAAAGGAGGAAGTAGAAAAGTGAGTGATTTCCAATAAAAAATACCTGTTTTTCTATAGCCTACACACACGGGGACAACAACTTACTAGCAGAAAGTACGTTACAGAACTCTCACTCTCAAGAAACGTTTAGGCATTAAGAAAATATTAAAATATACAACAGAAATGAAAAAAACATGCCAAACTGGTATATAATAATTGGGGTCAAATATGCAAGCTACAAGAATATGCTGCAGCCAAACATAAAAAATAGCATATTAGGAAATGTAATTTTTTTAGAATTTTAAGTAAAATAATTTAAGGAGATTTACTTACCACATTCAACTTAACCCTCCTTTAGTCGCTATCGGTGTCACACACCGATGACAGAATTATTCATTCGGGATTTACAAATAACTGTTATTTTTATATCGCCACTTTCTGTACCTCTCCCTATCAACCAAACTCGTGTTAGTGTACATTCTTACCTGCCTGGGTACAGTTGTGCGAGTTTTATAGTTATTTTCGGTGCGAGACTCCGTAGCGACTACCGGTGTAGCTGTTACTTGTTGGCATAACTTGCAGATCAGGTAAATATTTAGCATCTTATTATTGCATTTTATCGGTAAGTTTTTTTAATTCTTATTTATAGATGTCCTTTGAAGCCGAACAAAAACTCATGTTAGAATTATGGGAAATGGTTCCTACCGACGATGAAAATTATTTTGACGATGAGGGAAGTGAAAACGAAATCGATCAAATTGAGGAACGCGATGACGGAAGTGAAACGGAACAAGATATGACAGACGAGGAAGAAGAAAGTATAAGTAATACCTTAGAGTTTATTGAAAAAGATGGAGAAAGGCCGTTCCACCGCGAAATGTTAGAACAAGACAAGAAAATTACGTAGCTATGTTTGCCGATGTCGAGGTTACCTACACGTGACTTGAAGACTCTCAGTAATATTTGGAAATATTTTGTGAACCACGCTATGTTAGAAATGATTGTGGAAAGAACGAACAAATAGATAGACTCAATAAGAGATACCCGTTCGTGATCGGGATGCTAGACACACTGATATAATAACAATATATTGTTATACTAGTGTTTTCCATTTTGTATCTGTTGTTTTTTAATAAAATATTTTCAAAAATATTTTTCAGTCGTTTCTATATACAATATAAAATATTTGTATGAATATTATAGCAATAACTATTTTTTTTTAATTGTCGATCTCAGACACCGTAGCGACTCTTGATGCTCAGTTTTTCCTAGCGACTAACGGAGGGTTAAGCATGAGGTCTCTACATATTCCACATTTCACAAATGACTAATCCATAACATAATTAATATTGATTTTAGAGTCAAATTGTTTCCATTTCCCTTTTTGCTGGAATTTTTTTTATAATTTTGATTTTATTCGTATTTGTGATGTCGTATGCTTAAATTTATATTCAAGTTTCTACTTTAACATGTTCCATTTTAAAATGAACAAGCTGAAACTCGCCAAGAACGGCCAACGTGGTGTATATTTTTTAGTAAAACGCTTTTCAATTTCGAGCTTATACCACTTATCTTTCAGAATAATACATGACGCGTATCTTCCTCGGAAGGATGTATGTATGTATCCAAGGACGAGTAGGACATAAACCACCCCTCATGTCTTTATATGATTCTGGCGGCGGACCCTTTCGGCCCTCGGGCTGACCGCCACGCCGCACATCCTGCCCACAAAACGTAGCCATATTGCCTATAAAATTAAGCGAACAATTAATTCCTTCTATCTGCACTAAACACTGGTGGAGTCATCAGGATGGACCACTCCTGCTTTTGGAATCGTTGTTGTTAAGGGCTTAAGGGCTATCTACACCAAGAAAATACACTCGAAAAAGTGAATTGTGCGCCCTATCAATTTTAAGAACGAATAATTTTGCCTGGTTATCCAAAAAACAGCTTCGTAGACAATCAGTAATAATTATTTTTGCATATTTTTTCCCGGTTACAAACTATAGCGTCATCAAAAGATATTTTATGCTTGTACATTGTATAAAATTGGACACGGTGATTATGCAATCACCGTGTCCAATTAAGGATCAATAATAGCTTCACCACCTGGATTTTTTGCTTCTTCGATAGCTCGTGGACTGTATACAGGGTGAGTCATGAGGAACTTTACATACTTCTACCATATGTAGAGTCCCTCAGGGAGCATATCATGTGGCCTTTAAAAAATATCAACTCCTCTTCTTTATTAATTAACAGGGTGATTTGTGTAATTGACCATTTATTTCATTTTACTGTAGTGTTTATACGGCTCATTTGATTTTTTTAATTTTTGCATGATACAGTACACTACTATCAAGCATTCGACTGGTATTAGCTAAACTAAAAAATTCCAGGACTGGCTTTGGAAAAATTAATTTAGGGATTCGTATTAAATATTACACCCTGTATAAATTTTTTTTAAAATGCAATAAATGATTTTAAAACTACATAAATAGCCAATGAAAACGACATATGCGACAATGTTGTCGCACTTTTATTAAATTTTTAGTGAACGATCAAATCTTACCAAAAATAGAACAACCATAATGAAGTATCAAATTATAAGGTAATTAATTTAAACAAATGTCATACATTTTAAACATTTTATTTGAAATGATAAACTGAGTCACTGCACAACAAAAAACAGTAACTACTAACAATAACGAAGAACAATTTAAAAAAAAAAACTAAAAATATGTACATAGTTATGATAAACCCATAAATTAGAACTGGAAAAGATACAATAATGGTAACAAAATAAAAATAATTCAAAATAGATTTTCGAAATGGAACCCTGCAGCCTGTACACATTTTTGTTGCCGAATTGTTAATTGACGTATTGAATTACGGATACTCTGGGGATCGTTTCTAATAGTATTACAACAATGTATAATTCTATCAATTAATTGTTGTTGGTTATTATTATTCACTGCGTAAACTAGTTGTTTCAATCGTCCCCAAATATGGTAATCAACGGGATTAAAATCAGGGGATCTTGAAGGCCACGAAATAGGACCTGCACGTCCTATCCACCTGTTGCCATAAACAATATTGAGATGTTGTCTCACTGCCAGTAAAAAGTGTGGGGGTGCCCCATCATGCTGAAAATACATCCCTCGGATAGCAACGTTCGCGTTGGCAAGCAAATTCGGCAAAATATTTTGTAGAAAGTTCAAATAGACCTGCCCTGTTAAAGGACCATCAAAAAAGTGAGGACCTACTAATTGGTTATTTTTGACACCAATCCACACGTTAACCGAAAACCTTAACTGAGAACGACGTTCTCGAATAGCATGGGGATTTTCTTCTGCCCACACATGTGAATTTCGTGAATTATTTATCCCGTCTCTGGTAAATTGGGCTTCATCTGTAAATAGTGTCCTGTATAGCGTTGGTCGATTATTGTTAATCCATCTACAAAATTCCAACCTATCGATTTCATCTCCAGCATGTAGTCGCTGAACCATTTGAATGTGATATGGGTATAGATTATTTTTTTGTAAGACTCTACTTACTTTTGATTGAGTAACATTGAGTTCTCGACTTACTTGTCTAGTGCTTATTGTAGGGTTTATAGTAACGGCGTCCATAATGTCATCTTCCTACGCTTCATCTACATGTCGCTCAGTTGTTCCACTAGGAAAAGTGCCATTTTCTCGCAAATAATTAAAAAATGACCCAAATGTTGGACGACTGGGAGTTCGACGATTAGGAAATCTCCTGCGATATTCTCTACTAGCAGCCCTACCATTCCCATTACAGAATCCATAAACAAATATTATGTCTACATATTCTGTGGTCGAAAACTGATGTGGCATTTTGAACGAAAGTAACAAAAGCTCTACCAAAACTAACACAATGTACTTAACGTAGATATGACAGAAGAAATATGTATTCTTGTACACATAAATAACAATTGATAATGACAATAATGACAATGGGTATAAAATATCAAGAAACGTCAAACGGTCAACGCCAACCTTCATTTTAAACTTTTTTAGATTTATTTTTATTTAGTACAGTTGATGCAATGTATTATTATTTGACATAAAATTTTAATCATTTACAATCAACAAAAACTAATACATACAAGAGGTTTGACTTTTTAATCAATTTAATTTATTATTTATCGAAAATAATGCCCCAATACGATCTATGAGTAAACATTTAAAATTGAAAAACAATTGATTCTATCGTAGAGATAATACAAAGTGACAGTAAAGATGTTAATTTTCTACGTATTAGATTATGTTGTAGGAACTCATTTTAATTAAAATGTTTGAAATTTATAACATTTGTTTAAATTAATACCTTATAATTTGATACTTCATTATGGTTGTTCTATTTTTGGTAAGATTTGATCGTTCACTAAAAATTTAATAAAAGTGCTACAATATTGTCGCATATGTCGTTTTCATTGGCTATTTATGTAGTTTTAAAATCACTTATTGCATAAAAAAAAAAAAATTATACAGGGTGTAATATTTAATACGAATCCCTAAATTAATTTTTCCAAAGCCAGTCCTGGAATTTTTTAGTTTAGCTAATACCAGTCGAATCCTTGATAGTAGTGTACTGTATTATGCAAAAATTAAAAAAATCAAATGAGCCGTATAAACACTACAGTAAAATGAAATAAATGGTCAATTACACAAATCACCCTGTTAATTAATAAAGAAGAGGAGTTGACATTTTTTAGTGGCGACATGATATGCTCCCTGAGGGACTCTACATATGGTAGAAGTATGTAAAGTTCCTCATGACTCACCCTGTATTTATTTCTTATATAAGGTTAGTTGAAGGTAACTACAGAATCAATCGTCTAATTGGCTTACCTTCAGGGTTTCCTATGTATTGTTTGTTTAATAAAACTCACCACATCCCAAAGAGCCTATATTGACACTACCTGGACTACCTAATAAACCCTAAGTGCCGTTCGCATAAGTTTCGTTTATTTTGCTTGCCCTATCTCCACCCCAATAGTTTCTGTCCCCAACTTTCAACCCCCATAATAATACCCTATGTGGTAGGCAAAATATTCGTTACAACATGATTTTTTAATTAAACTTTGAAAAATTAAAGGCAAATATCGAGCACAATTTTAATAATAATCAAATCTTGCCCAAGTACTTTCGCTTTCTACAGCATCATCAGGGGCATTTCGTCAAATTTGGGCTATCCAGCAAGCGCAGAATGTAATAAACATGAAAAAGGATAAACAAGGATTTATTAATTTACAACTCTCTTTCTTAACGTTCCGTTGCTAAGTTTATATATTTCCTTTTGAGGTTATGTATTGCAACGCTAATATCTAAACACTCTCCTGTCTTATAGTAGGCTAAACGTGGACAAACATTATATTATTATAAACAAATAAACCAATAAAATCACGAGACCCTTTATAAATATCTGATTATTATTATGATATTAAACAGCCAACCTATTCTTCTTCTTTTCAACAGCGATTTTTTCCTGGCCATTTTTATATTTCTATGTTTCCCCATTTTATTAATTTATCTCCTTTTCATTCTTCTTCTGCAGTAGATAGAGGTTGGGGCACTTGGGCCACCCCTCTTCAGTGATACCCTGACGTCACAAGTTCTGCTCCAATATAGCCATCTCTTCTTCTTGCTCGGCTATCAAATCTTATTCTTTTTCTTTTTGTCTGTCATGTCAACTGGCAATTCTTCTTCAGTTCGGCTGTCACAGTTCCTCTTCGTTTTATAAATCTTCTTTTTTCTGCAGCCGTCAGTTGTAATGTCCACTGTCAATATTTCTTCTTTTGCGTCATCAATTCGTCTTCTTTTTGAAGTTTTTTTTTCATCAAATAATTTTTTAATCTATGTATTTTCATTATGGGGCAAAAATACGCGAGAGTTATGGGGCAAAACTACGAATGTGTATTTTTCCCCATTATCAGAAATTAATATTGTTTCTACTAATTTTAAAATTAAATATTAAATTCATCTAAATATTATTTTATGTTTTCCAGAAACTACAAAAGCAAATCAGAGCTCAAGCCTTTGATAGATGTTATTTTGTGCGAAGCTCGTGAACGTATTAATAATGGCGTTTCTATACGTCAGAGAGCAAAAGCTGTGGGATTTCATGAAGCGACACTACGGCAAAGGTTAAAAAAAGGAAATGATGTCCAATCTTTAATCAGATTTAAGGCAGTTCCAATCAAGATCCAAGAAAACGAAATAGTTCAGCATTGCAAAGAACTCGACAAACGATTTTATGGAATGACGCTGAAGTCCTTGCGTGTTTTAGTTTACTCTTATTGTGTAAGAAATCATATTGAGTATCCATTTTCACTTGTAAATCAGTTATCTGGAAAAGTATTAACTTGATCTTTTATGAAAAGGAACCGACTATCTTTAAGAGTTCCACAAAAAACAAGTATTGCTAGAACCATGGGCTTCAATAGAGTGCAACTAGCTCTGTATTTTGAAATTTTGGAAAACAATATAAAAAAATATAAGTTACCTTCCAACCGTATCTATAACGTTGATGAAATAGGCATTCAGACAGTCCCAAACTATTTGCTTAAACTTGTTGCCTAAGTTGAAACTAGATATGTAGCAAAAGCTGCAGCTGCCGAGCAAGGACAAAAAATTACGTCTGTTTGCTGTATGAATGCAATTGGTCACCATGCCCCTTCGTTTTGCTTATTTGCTCAAAAACGGATCAATTTTCACTGCCACTGCCTGCTACATGGCTGTTACTGATAGTGGTTACATGAACACTCCAGTCATCAAGTCCAATAGACGAGAATCCCGTTCTTCTGATTCTAGATAATCATGTATCGCACACAAGTCTTCAAACAGTAACATTTGCAAAAGATCATTTTATTCGTTTATTGAGTCTTCCACCACTTACCAGGCATAAGAGCCAGCCACTCGATCGGGCATTTTTCAAACCATTAAAAGCTTATTATGAAAGCGTCGCTGAGAGCTGGACTATTTCTCATCCAGGATAGGTTCTCCCCATTTATCATATGGCTGGTCTCTTTTTCACAGTATTTGCAAAAACTGCTACTGTAGATATATCAAGAGAGAGCTTTCGGTGTACAGAAATCTACCCACTAGATAAACATATTTTTTGGACGTAGATTTTATGCCAGCAGAAGTATCAGACCAAGATTTAGGTGAATATTCAGAAGATAAAGGTCATGTTTTTACCCAGTTTCAGCAAGAAGAAGTCAGAATTTCTGTACCTGGTCCATCAAATATTAAAAAAGAAACTGTTACTGACACGAAAGAGCCCCAGCCGTTATCAAAATCAGAACAGTCAGTAATTTCACCTTCAGACATTATTCCTTTTACAAAAATTAAGATAAAAAGGAAACGAACCAGGAAAAGTTTAAAGTCAGCCCTACCAACATCGACACCTAATAAGGCATGACTTTTAGAAAAACAAGAAGAAAAAAAAAGCAGAAAAAGAAAAGGAGGGGAAAGCATTACTGAAGAATCAACAGATCAAATCTCAAAGTGCTAAAGTTCGTGCTGGAAAAAGGAAAGTTTTCGACGAATCATCATCTGATGATCAGTAGCACTCTCCAATCAAGAAAATATTGATTCTTGTAACATTCATTTTTCCGACAACGATGAAGATCAAGACATAGATGTTGTACCAAATATTTTACCTCGTAGTCATAGTGAAGGTTTTTGGAAAAAAAACATACATATTATTCGCCGCCCAAGTATGCCAAGTAAATGATGATGGTTGAAATCGGATGGATGAAAACGGAAGATGCCTTTCTTCGAAAGGATGATATTTTTGTAAAGCTTTCAAAGCCAATAAAACCAGCTCTTTCAGATTTTCAAATTCAGTAGGATTCTCTGACGACCTTGCCAAATACAGTTCTCTTTTAGATTAACGTTTTGTATTTTACGTTTGGTGTTTTTCAATAAAGATTGGTTTCTTTTAAACGCCTACCATATCTTTTATTTGGGGTTTTATACATTTCAGTTTTGCGACAAAAATACGCATTTGCGTACTACTGCCCAATTTGTAGGGGCAAGAGTACGCAACTGAAGATTTTTTTAAAAAAATTTTTCATTGATTCGTGAACTTATAGAAATACTGTCCATACTTAAAATGGAAAAACAATATATAAGCTCTCACGTAATAACATTGGAAAAGTTCTAAACTGTTGTCATAAACGGTAAATATCTTCTATTTTAGTGTAGTATAGTTCTTATACTAAATAATTATTAAAGAAATCTTATCGAGCAAAAATATATTACTCACAATTTCGTGTCAGAATTTAGGCCTCTTATCTTTATCTCAGTGTATGAACGGCTTAAACTCCTACCACTAAGTTTTAGGAAGTAAGGACTCCGTTATCGCCCTACTTTTCTTTATCATTCTCCATCAGCCCTCAATACCTACGATAACTGGCGAAGGGTTATTAGCAAGAACAAGTTGATTCCATAATGAAATCCGGAAGAAATTCCACAAGGAGTTGAGTTGAGTTTAGGTAATATTGATACGTTTCGCTTTATGAATTCATTATTAAATATCGGGGATAATTATTAGGAAAATGCATGCCAGATTGTCGTTAAAATGTTTTTGGAATGATTATCGGTGGTGGAGTTAAAGGTCGATAAAGGTATCAAAGTTAATGGGGAGTAATTTGTCTCTATATTACACTTTAATGGTAAACATGAAAGTTTTACATGAATCATTCTTGTCGTTATACTTATGTTAAGTGAAATATTATGAAAAAGCTAATAAAGGACAAAAATAATTACTACAAGTAATGAATATGAAAATGAAAATACAAATAGATGCGAAAACCAAAGCTATACCAATCAACAAAGGGGTTCGCCAGGAAGATGTTATCTCACCAAATCTACTTGGACTGGAAGATGTGTTCAAATACATTAACTGGGTAGATAAAGAGTTAAATGTTAATGGAAGAAAACTAAGTCATTTGAGATACGCTGATGAGATTGTAATATTCGTTACAAGTTTCAAAGAACTACAGAGAAAGTGGGTCTTAAGATGAACTTGGAAAAAACAAAAATAATGACAAATTGGTCAAATTGAGACCATGATAGGAAAGAGAAGCAGAGGAAGACTACAAATGAGATAGGCTGATAACATTTAGAAGATTGGAGGACACAACTGAAAGCAAGTGGCGCAAAATAGAAAACACTGGATTGATTTGGAGGAGGCCTGTGTCCAAAGTTGGATTACTTAAGGCTGAAGAACAAGAAGAATGAATATGGCTAAATCAATTCTATTTATTAATCTGTTTTATCCTATTATTTTTCCCCTTTTAAAGGGTCAAATTAATTATGGCTATTTGAAATTTTTAAATAAATCCTTTTGAGCAATTTTAATTAGATCTTAAATAAGTAATTTTATATACATTCGAGTGCATTGGAAGCAGATCATACTTCTACGTTAATTTTTTGTTTTTTTCAAATATGAGTTTTCTTATTTATTTATTTTAGCTTCTGCGTGAAAACCCGTTTGAGATAGACAAATTATAAAACAATATGATTTAAATTGAATCACTGATTTAAGAAACCCCATAAGTCACAAAAATAAAACTTTCGAAAAACAAGAAAAAACTGTGTGAGGAAAACAAGAAGATTTCTACATGTTAAAAACTGACTTAATTCTATTTATACACTGTTTCTTGACTTTTTACTCCAATATTTTTGGAAAAAAAAGATTACTAATAAGCTCTATACAGGGTGAGTCATGAGGAACTTTACATACTTCTACCATATGTAGAGTCCCTCAGGGAGCATATCATGTGGCCACTAAAAAATGTCAACTCCTCTTCTTTATTAATTAACAGGGTGATTTGTGTAATTGACCATTTATTTCATTTTACTGTAGTGTTTATACGGCTCATTTGATTTTTTTAATTTTTGCATGATACAGTACACTACAATCAAGCATTCGACTGGTATTAGCTAAACTAAAAAATTCCAGGACTGGCTTTGGAAAAATTAATTTAGGGATTCGTATTAAATATTACACCCTGTATAAATTTTTTTTAAAATGCAATAAGTGATTTTTAAACTACATAGATAGCCAATAAAAACGACATATGCGACAATGTTGTCGCACTTTTATTAAATTTTTAGTGAACGATCAAATCTTACCAAAAATAGAACAACCATAATGAAGTATCAAATTATAAGGTATTAATTTAAACAAATGTTATAGATTTCAAACATTTTAATTAAAATGAGTTCCTACAACATAATCTAATACGTAGAAAATTAACATCTTTACTGTCACTTTGTATTATCTCTACGATAGAATCAATTGTTTTTCAATTTTAAATTTTTACTCATAGATCGTATTGGGGCATTATTTTCGATAAATAATAAATTAAATTAATTAAAAAGTATTGTATGTGTTAGTTTTTGTTGATTGTAAATGATTAAAATTTTATGTCAAATAATAATACATTGCATCAACTGTACTAAATAAAAATAAATCTAAAAAAGTTTAAAATGAAGGTTGGCGTTGACCGTTTGACGTTTCTTGATATTTTATACCCATTGTCATTATTGTCATTATCAATTGTTATTTATGTGTACAAGAATACATATTTCTTCTGTCATATCTACGTTAAGTACATTGTGTTAGTTTTGGTAGAGCTTTTGTTACTTTCGTTCAAAATGCCACATCAGTTTTCGACCACAGAATATGCAAACATAATATTTGTTTATGGATTCTGTAATGGGAATGGTAGGGCTGCTAGTAGAGAATATCGCAGGAGATTTCCTAATCGTCGAACTCCCAGTCATCCAACATTTGGGTCAGTTTTTAATTATTTGCGAGAAAATGGCACTTTTCCTAGTGGAACAACAGAGCGACATGTAGATGAAGCACAGGAAAATGACATTATGGACGCCGTTACTATGAACCCTACAATAAGCACTAGACAAGTAAGTCGAGAGCTCAATGTTACTCAATCAAAAGTAAGTAGAGTCTGACAAAAAAATAATCTATACCCATATCAGATTCAAATGGTTCAGCGACTACATGCTGGAGATGAGATCGATAGGTTGGAATTTTGTAGATGGATTAACAATAATCGACCAACGCTATACAGGACACTATTTACAGATGAAGCCCAATTTACCAGAGATGGGATAAATAATTCACGAAATTCACATGTGTGGGCAGAAGAAAATCCCCATGCTATTCGAGAACGTCGTTCTCAGTTAAGGTTTTCGGTTAACGTGTGGATGGGTGTCATAAATAACCAATTAGTAGGTCCTCACTTTTTTGATGGTCCCTTAACAGGGCGGGTCTATTTGAACTTTCTACAAAATATTTTGCCGAATTTGCTTGCCAACGCGAACGTTGCTATCCGAGGGATGTATTTTAAGCATGATGGGGCACCATACACTTTTTACTGGCAGTGAGACAACATCTCAATAATGTTTATGGCAACAGGTGGATAGGACGTGCAGGTCCTATTTCGTGGCCTTCAAGATCCCCTGATTTCAATCCCGTTGATTACCATATTTGGGGACGATTGAAGCAACTAGTTTACGCAGTGAATATTAATAACCGACAACAATTAATTGATAGAATTATACATTGTTGTAATACTATTAGAAACGATCCCCAGAGTATCCGTAATTCAATACGTCAATTAACAATTCGGCAACAAAAATGTGTACAGGCTGCAGGGTTCCATTTCGAAAATCTATTTTGAATTATTTTTATTTTGTTACCATTATTGTATCTTTTCTAGTTCTAATTTATGGGTTTATCATAACTATGTACATATTTTTAGTTTTTTTTTAAATTGTTCTTCGTTATTGTTAGTAGTTACTGTTTTTTGTTGTGCAGTGACTCAGTTTATCATTTCAATTAAAATGTTTGGAATTTATAATATTTGTTTAAATTAATTACCTTATAATTTGATACTTTATTATGGTTGTTCTATTTTTGGTAAGATTTGATCGTTCACTAAAAATTTAATAAAAGTGCGACAACATTGTCGCATATGTCGTTTTCATTGGCTATTTATGTAGTTTGAAAATCACTTATTGCATTTTAAAAAAAATATATACAGGGTGTAATATTTAATACGAATCCCTAAATTAATTTTTCCAAAGCCAGTCCTGGAATTTTTTAGTTTAGCTAATACCAGTCGAATGCTTGATAGTAGTGTACTGTATCATGCAAAAATTAAAAAAATCAAATGAGCCGTATAAACACTACGGTAAAATGAAATAAATGGTCAATTACACAAATCACCCTGTTAATTAATAAAGAAGAGGAGTTGACATTTTTTAGTGGCCACATGATATGCTCCCTGAGGGACTCTACATATGGTAGAAGTATGTAAAGTTCCTCATGACTCACCCTGTATAAGCACAAACTTGATTGAGTTATGGGGTTTCCCAAATAAATTGTTCAGTATCACCTGAAACTAAACTTTATAAATAATTAAATTATGTTAAAAAATTCAAAAAGTATTATTACAACTCAAAAAAAAAACGAAAAGTGTAATCATTTATCTTTTTCATGTATAATATTAGTCGTTGTGGGGCAGTTGAACAATTCATTATAATAATCCTGGATATTTTCTACATCCGGTATATAACTTTGTAGTTTTTGTATATCAACAATGTTCTTAATCGGAACATTTTCACTGGAATATGCCAATGCTTCAGGCAATATTGTTGTGCATTTTTTTTATTACTGTTAAGCCTGAAGGTGTGATTGGCTAATCCGTTGACGTGCTACAACCAAGTTTGAGTTATCGTAGTAATGGTCAAAATGCATGAATTGGCTTATTTTTAGTTGGACCATCTGATTCTTCGGAATATTTTTGCCACTAGATTCTGCGGATAACATGGTTTTTTTGTAGTACTTTGGCCACCAACTTTCGTAATTAATTACTCCTTTAGCATTGACAAATACCACATTAAAGCGGTTATTTTTACATGAAAGTTTTATCAGCATTCCATATTCTTCCATGGTGTATATACTGTCTACTTTTCTAATTTTCTTTTAACACTGCGTTGGTGTGGTCCCTAAAACTTACGTGTCTGGTGTGGTGGGGTGTGACATACCCCATAGCAAAATACGTCTTGGAAAATTCAATACTTGAGTATCTGCATCAAAAGTATATACTTTTCGTTTGAAATAGTGCGTACTTTTAAAAAAATTGAAAAACTATTATCATACAGTATAGTATAATAATGTATAGAATAGTACACTGCTCGCATCCCTGTTATTTTTCTACAAAGCATAAAAATAGAAACAAATAAATTAAAAAAAAAACAACTTTTAAAAAAGGTGCCCAGTAGCTACTAATTTTCTCAAAATATATAAATTATTTATCAGATAAATAAGTTATAAGTGGATTGAGAAATTTTTTTGTACATCCCATTTACATTGTGTTCATCATTCGCATCTCTGAACCTCACCAACTAAGGACTATTTGTTAGCATTAAACAAACTTGGAAAACTTGGAAAATTTTCGAGCGGAACCTCAGGGAATTCCATTCTTGAATTTTGATGAGATCCCTTGCTGCGCTTAATAGGAAAAGACCCTTACTCGAGTAGAGCAAGGGAGATTTTACCGCTCTCATGACCCGCTCTTTGCAGAACATGATAGATATCGAAGGGTCAGAAAATTCAGTCGGAGTTGCCAAGTATGCAAAAAGATATAATTATTAACACAACCAAATACATATTATTAGAATAATAATGCGGATTGTTACCTATTTGAAAACCATGAAAACCAATTAATAAATTAGGAGATGCTCATGGTACTTAAAGGCAAGAATTTTGTTAAGGCTGTCCACTTTCATTGGATGATATTTGTATCAAGTTTTAAAATATTTTTATGGTACTAACTGTAAGCATTTAAATCCGTAACCAAAACATTAAAAATCGTACTTAGATTTACTATCCAAGATTACCGTTAAACACATAAACCGAGTACTTCCGCTTTTTCATATGCGGAGTGAGCTTTAAGTTTTGACAATATCAACTAAATATGAAATTCAGTTAAGTGCAATATTTAAACAACAAAACAATCGATATTCTGCTTATTGGTAAATCATGGTTAAAATAGACTTTAAATATTCTTTTAATGGTTATTGTCATGACACTGAATAGCTCATGAATGTAAAGTCCTGACAGATCTATGACATGGGACAGGCGGCTCGAGGTCTCATGGCAGAAGTAGAGGTTAGACACTTTAGAATAGGTTATCATCAAACTGTATTGCTGAAAGTAATAGTAATAAAGATGTACAACAGTCTGTTGCTTCCAAAATAAATTAAAACAAAAAGTTGCTACAATTAGAACGATATAGACTTTAGAAAATCTCAACCAAATACCTATATACGTTAAGCTTTGCAGACGATCAGGTAGTGATTGCACAAGACCAAGACGACCTCAGCTACATGATGAAGAAACTACAAGAAGAATATACCAAGGCTGGCCTAGATATTAACCTCGCGAAAACAGAGTACCTATCTAGAAGTGAAGAAGACATAGAAGATCTACAGATTGATGACAACGTAACAATGTAAGGAAAGGATAAATTCAAATACCTGGGGTTCATAATTACGAAAAAGGCAACAACAGAGGAAAAAATTACACAAAGATTAGGACAAATAAGAACAGCAATCCGACAACTTAACTCAGTATGGTGGGATAGACACCTAAATATGAAGACAAAAACGCAGATTTATAAAACATTAGTGCGAAGTTTTATGACATACGGGGCTGAAAATTGGATCATAAACAAGAAAAACAGCAGTAAGATAGTAGCAACAGAGATGGAATGCCTGCGAAGATGCTGCAGAGTAACAAGAATGGATAGGAGAAGTAATGACGAAATAAAGCAAAGAACATCAATAGAAACGGACATACTAACATATATAGAACAAAAAAGATTAAAGTGGTATGGACATGTAAGAGAATAACCGAATGGAGCCCCATAGGAAGGAGAAAAAGAGGACGACCCCGAAAATCCTGGAGGAACGAAGTAGACGACGCCATGAGTAAGAGAGGCCTAAACGATGGAGAATGGAACAACAGAGAGAGATGGAAACGGTTGAGCGAGGGAAGGCAGTGAATACTGTAATCCCTAAATATATATATATATAAAATCTCAACCATTATCATTTAAAGGTAAAGTGACAGAGAACTTTTGGCGATTCAAAAAGTCATTTGAAATTTACCTCTTGGCCAATAGTAAGGTTGGCTTTCCAAAAAAACTAGTCAGGTTGATCCGGATGTGTATAAAACGGTTACGATGTAAGGTGAGAGTTGGACAACAATACTCGGAAACATTTCAAATAAACAATGGACTAAAAAAGGGAGGTGCACTTTCACCACAACTCTTCAACTTGGCTCTGGAACACATAATCAGAAGTGCAAGAACTGAAAAACCAAATACAGTATTTCATCGAGAAGGACCAAACTTACTACTGGCATTTGCAGACGATATCGATCTAATAGGAAACACACGATTAAGGATGAAGGAGACTTTCGTGAGGTTCGAGAAGGAAGCAGAGAAGATGATCCAAATCAACGAAATCAAGACGAAATATATGTATATGAGCCGCAATAACCAAAGCAGAGACAGAATCGGTCAGAACATCACCATCGATGACTTTAACTTTGAGCGCGTTAGAGAATTCAAGTATCTTGGAACAACAATAACTGAAGACAATAATGGATCACAAGAAATAAACAACAGGATCCAGGCCGGCAACAGATGTCTTTTGTCCTCCAAAACCGAAAGATGCGACCTGTATGAAGATACAGGTCTATAAAACACGACCCGTTGTGATATATGGAAGCGAAACGTGGACGATAACCAAGGCAAACGAAGAGAGACTATGTGTTTGGGACAGAAAAATCCTAAGGAAGATCTTTGGCCCTGTGCTAGATGAAGCATGAGGACAATATAGGATAAGAACTAACAAAGAGCTCGAAGAACTTTACCCAGACGCCAACATCATAAAAGAAATAAAGTCCAGAAGACTCCAATGGGCAGGACACCTCAGAAGACATTCTGATGAACGAACAGTAAGACTGGTGTGGGAGGAACTCCCAACTGGAAGAAGACCACGCGGACGCCCTCGTCTCCGGTGGCGAGATAATATAGCAGGAGACCTAAGCACTATGGGCGTGGAGAATTGGATGGAGGTAGCTCAAGACAGAAAACAGTGGAGGCATATTGTCGAGTCGACTAAAACCCACGAAGAGTTGTAACTCCACGGAGTAAGTAAGTAAGCAGTAGCAAGGACGAAAATAAAGACACGGTATAAATTGCTTTACTCTTAAATTTGTTGGGAGATGAAGGACTTGATGTGTTTAACATCTAAAAGTTATCAGATGCACAGAGAAAAAAAAATACGATTTTCTCGTATGATACAGTATTGGATGAATTAGAGAATTACTTCACATCTAAAAAGAATGTGATCTACGAAAGATTTTTATTCAACAATGGAAAACAAGAAAAATTTAATAATTATCTAACTGATTTGCGTAAATTGGCAATAAATTGTGAATTTTGAGATGTTCTATACTCAATATTCCGGGATGGACTAGTTTTAGGAACAATCAATTAAGATCTACAAAAGAAAATGTTGCAGAATCATGAGTTAACCTTACAAAAGGTAATAGACATGTGTAGAACATATGAAATTTTAAAAATACAGTTTAAAGAAGTGCAGCCAAGACAAATACTTAATAAAAAGTGAAAAATAATTCTGTAAAAGGAAGAAATGTTAATCAAATGATAAAAACGGGAAAAAGCTTCAATTAACAACTTTAATACTGGAAGAAGTAAACGATGGGAACAGGAGGAAAACTGGTCAGTACAGAAAATATGGTCATGCTTATGAGTTCCAAAAATGTCCAGCATTTGGTAATATGTGCAATGTGCAATACAATGTTTGTATTACAACCATTTCGAAACAATGTGTAAGAACAGGATCGTAAGAGGATTTCAGAAGATTCGAAAAGTAGATATGGACAGTGTACGGGAAGAATTTATGGTAACATCAATTAAGGTAAATAAAATAAAAGGAAATATGAAATGGTCTAAAAGGTAATTGAGCAATATGGAATAGACTTTTAAATAGATACAGGTTCACAGGTAAACATTATATAAATCTACTTTTTGAATAAAGTCAATAAAAATCATGAGATAATTCAGTGCAAAATGAGGTTAGAAGCTTATGTAAAATTTAAAATAAAACCTGTTGGCATTATTACACTAAGATATTTATTTAAAGTGAAAATATGTCAACTAGAATTTGGTATAGATATAGATAACCTTTTGTTAATTTTAGATTTAAAATCATTTTTAGATTTAGATTTAATACAAAGAGTAGATAACATAGATTTAAATATAACAAAAGATGACTTTATTTAACAAAATCTTGATGTATTCACTGGATTAGGTAAATTTCCTCAAAAGTGTAAACTAACAATTAAAGAGAATTTTGTTCCTGTGGCTAAGCCCTACAAAAGGTCCCTTTATCCATTAAAGATAGATTAAAAAATGAACTGTTAGATTTAGAAAAAACGTGGCATTATATCTAAATGTGAGGGTCCTACAGAGTGGTTGGGCAAAATGGTTATAGTTGAAAAAGCTGATAAAATATTAAGAATTTGTTTGGATCCTAGAGATTTAAACCAACAGATTTAAAGGAATATTGTTTAAGACCTACTATTGAAGAGATACGCAGTAAATTTAAAAAATGTTATTTTTCTATTTTAAACTTTAAAGAGCTATTCTATTAAGTTCAGCTTGATGAGGGGTTCAGTAGAGTTTGTGCATTTACATAGAACTCCTTTTGGAATTTTGGAAATTTGATAGACTTTCATTTGGACTAAATATTGCTCCTGATTTTTTTTAAAGAATTAACTTAAAAAACTTTGGTGATATTGATAGATGTCTCATCTATTTTGATTATCTTTTTTAATATTTGCAGATGGTCTTAAAGAACATGATAGAATCCTTAATAAAGTATTAGAACATGCTAGAAATATTGAAGTAAAATTTATTCCTAATAAGATACAGTATAGAATACTCAAGTAAAATATTTTAGAAATACATTTAATAAAGATGGTATAAGACCTGACTTAGATTCTAAATTAGGAAGAACCCAGTAATAAAAAAAGTTACAAATAATACTGGGCATGATTAATTACCACTGCAATTTTGCATCAAATTTATTGGATGTATCAACCCCATTAAGAGAATTGTTAAAAAATAATACAGTTTGGATGTGGACTAGAAGTCACACATACTCATTTAATTTAATGAAAAAGTTAATTTGCTCACCACCAGTTCTTGCAAATTTTGATGAAAATAATCCAATAATAATTCAAGTCAAACAGATTCAAATCAAAATGGTGTTGGATGTGTATTATTACAAAATCTTAAACCTGTATCTTTTGCTTTTATATCTTTAACCGATTGTAAAACCAGATTTAGCCAAATTAAAAAGAAACTAAATGCAGTCCTATTTTATTGTACTAAATTTTATAATTTTATTTATAATAGAGAAGTTTTTCACATATCATAAACCATTGATTTCGATAAAGAAAAAAGGCATAGTAGAAGTATACTCTCCTAGACTACAACCTATAAAGGTATATATATATATATATATATATATATATATATATATATATATATATATATATATATATATATATATATATATATATATATATAACAAGCGAGTCTTCTACAGCTGGCGCCGCTTCTCGCATCCTAATTTTCAGCGTTTTCTGTCGAAGCAATCTTCAGTTGTTAGATCTCTGGCGGTCATTGCATCGTCGACATCGTCACTCCAGGATCGTCTTGGTCTACCTCGTTTTCTTCTAGTTAGCGGAGTCCATTCTTGTATTTTTTTTGGCCATCTATTTTCAGGCATTCTCTGAAGGTGTCCATACCAGTTAAGTCTTTTGGCTTCAATTGTATCTATTATGTCTAGATCGATTTCCATTTCTTTCCGAATATCTTCGTTTCTCACGTATTGTTTGTTTTTGTTTGTTTGTATTTGTTTCTCACAATATTGGCCTGTACAGGCCAATCCTGGAGTGTATTTATTCGCTACTTTCTGCTTTTGATGTTATTTGGACTCCCAAGTATTTAAAATTGTCTGTTGGTTTTATAGTTCCCATTTCGATTTGTAGGCTTTCTGGTTTTTCTCCTACAACTAAGTACTCAGTTTTTTGTATATTAATTGTGAGGCCCCATTTGGTATACTCATCTTCCAGTTTTCTAAGCATGTAGCCTACATCACTCTCGTCTTCAGCTAGAATGGCTTGGGCGTCAGCGAAGTGTATCGTGTACAATCTATCATCTCCGATTGGGATGCCCATATTGCAGCACTTTCTTCTCCACACTAAGAGTGCATCATTTAGATATATTTTGAAGAGTGTAGGTGCTATGCAGCAGCCTTGCTTTAGGCCCTTACTAATAGGAATTTCTCTAGTTAATCTATTTCGTTTTAATGTTTGCCGTCATATGTTTGTAGAGCTGTTGTACTGCTTGTATATTTTTTTGCTTATTCCTTGTTTTTCCATTGCTACCCAAAGCATTGAAAGTGGTACACTATCGTATGCCTTTGTCAGATCTATAAAGACTATATGAGTTGAAAGGTTGTGGGCTTTGAACTACGAAGGTGAAATTAATAAAATATGACTTAAATGGAAAATATAAGCCAGGTAAGGAAATGCTGATAGCTGATTTGTTGTCTCGAAATTTTTTGAAGGAAACGGTAGAGGATGATGCTTTTGTAATGGAAATAGTGCATACACTAAAACAGATGAAAAGAGATAGGAAGAGGAAAGAGAGGAAAAATTGGCAAACCACATGATGATAACCATTAATATCTTTAAAATCCTCCTAGGAAAGTGAAAGCGAAAAAGAGCTGAAGTGCATGTGTAAATATATATTTGGCATAATATAATTTTAAGAAAATCATAGAGAAGAACAAAAGTTTAAAAACAATGAAGACCAATATAGGAAAAAGAAAACTAATTAGGCTTAAAGCTGAGAACAATGAAGAAAAAAATCTAGGAGAAATAGTAAAAATCACAGAAAGATATTACACAGACCTATACAGTTCTAAAAATGACCCACCACTATCATCTAAACAGAATCTCTCGAGGAAAATACAAAATATTGGCTCAGAGATATTACCAGAAATAACTGAAGATGAAATCGAAAAATCCATAAACGACATGAAAAGAAATCAAGCGGCCGGTGAGGACAAAATACTGGCGGAACTGCTAAAAAAAGGAGGAGACACGATAAAAAAAATGCTAAAAATACTGTTCAACAAATGTCTGTTTGAAGGTAAAATACCTAAACAATGGAGAAATGACAACACAATCTTAATACATAAGAAAGGAGACCGAACAGACCTAAACAACTACCGTCCTATTTCCCTTTTGTCACAACTATATAAAACCTTCACAAGAATAATAAACAACCGACTAACCTATAAACTTGATAACTACCAACCAGTGGAACAGGCCGGATTCAGCCGGAAAGGATACAGCACAATTGACCATCTACATGCGCTTAAAATCTTAATTGAGAAAACCAATGAATACAACCTTCCGCTGTACTTAGCAGTCATAGATTATGAAAAGGCTTTCGACAACATTGAACACTGGGCGGTGGAAGAAGCTCTGGTCAATAGTAGCATAGATTCAAGATACCGACAATTGATACATGATATTTACCAAAACGCAACCATGACCGTAATTCTGGACGACAAATTAATAACGGATAATATAAAAGTTAAACGAGGAGTCCGACAAGGCGATATAATTTCACCTAAACTGTTTACCTTGACCCTCGAAGATATAGTAAAATCAACAGATTGGGAAAACAGAGGAATATGTATTAACGGAAAGTATCACCTTAAATATGCGGATGATATACTCCTGATCTCCTCGGAACGACAAGAACTAGATTTAATGCTGAATGAACTTCATGAAAAATCACTGCAAAAAAGCCTAAAAATTAACTTCAACAAAACAAAAGTAATGACAAACACGGAAGACCAAGAGGCAATAAAAATACAAACAGAAAAAATAGAACAGGTAAATGAGTATATCTATCTAGGACAAGCAATCAGAGCTAACAGAGAAAATCAAACAGCCGAAATATCGAGACGAGTAAGAATGGGATGGGCAGTGTTCCGAAAACTTTCTTACGTTCTAAAAAATCAAACAATCCCACTATACTTACGAAGCAAGGTATATAACTCCTGTATAATACCGGTGCTTACCTACGGAGCACAGACATGGACATTTACACAGGCCAATTTGGATAGGATAACGAAGGCACAAAGAGCGATGGAGATACAAATGTTGGGTATATCACTTAAAGATAGAAAACGTAACCAGTGGATCAGAACCAGAATAAAGACAGTAAACGCGATAGAACAAGCAGCAAAACTGAAATGGAAATGGGATGGACACAATGAACGTCTCCAAGACGGACGATGGAACAATGCCATCGGAAAGTGGAGTCCATATAATGCAAAGAGATCAAGAGGCAGACCACAGATGAGGTGGAAAGATGACATCAGGAAACAAGGAGGTCCCACATGGCAGAGAACAGCTTAAGATAGGGAAAGATGGAGAGAACTGGGGGAGACCTACATCCAACAATGGAAGGATAGAGAATAGGTTCAAAAAAAAGTTCACGCAAAATACTGACACTAAATTATAAGTATTTAATTTTACATTGCTAAATGTAAACCGGTTCATACCATTTAGCTAAAGTATATATTTCATAAAAGTATGGCAAAAACTATTTCTTGTGAAAATTGGCAACGTGCGGAATAGATTTGTGTCCGCTTTGGTGTAGACTCTTGTCTCCTTTGGTGCTCGTGGAGTGTAATCTTTCGGGCCATATCTCAGCGAATTCATCATGCACTATGTTATCGCCAACGACCGATCTAATTTATCTCTGATCCTTGCATCAATCAGTGTCACACACTCGATTCCACTTACGACGAAAATGTAGTAGAAAGTCAGTGGCAGGTCGAGAAAAAAATGCGAAAAGCTGCTTTCCCACTTCAACAGGTTAAATGTCACACCGGCTTTAGCCAATTGGCCTTTTCGGAGTCAATTATTCGTGATAAGCCAGAATTAACTCCTAATCTTTTATATCGAAGTGGATGTCCTCAAAGTTTAGTACTTTTTGGCAAAACAAATTATATAGAGAGCCGGTGGGTGATATCTATAAATAATCATGTTATGGGAGTGTTTTACTTACCATTTTTTGAAGTTGACTTATTTTTGGACTATTTTTAATTGAGTTATATTAAATATTTTTTTTTATTTAAACTAATGTGCCTTGACTGCAATGACCATTGACACTAACAATATTGTGTACAATAATTACAATAAGCACATGTCACTCATTGCTATATTTAATCTATAAACTTAGAATCTATGACTAAATAATACAATAGTTTTATCACTAAGTTATAGGTTAAAGGTAAAATACATGAAAAACAAGGGGTCATATTCTGTTGAACAACTGAATGTCTTTCAAGAAACCAATTAGGTTAGAGACTTGATCGGGTGAGTTTAAGACCTCTTAGATATTTGACTTAAGTTTATGTTATAGTTTGTTTCACGAAAAATAATTGAGTGCTTAATGGTTACCTGAGTTGATCCTATTGTGTATACGAGAGTCTCTCAATAAACTAACGAAGTACACAGGGTCACACTTCAGAAAGTTTGTTATTTAATATATTTCATTGGTAGCTGTGTAATACACGATTATAAAAATTTATTAAATTATTTCATATGGTATTTTCAGGTTGTTCAAGTGAATATACTTAATAATTGAACAATTTTTAACAATTTTACTTTAAGAAAGTAGTTTTTTTGTTCTACGTGAATAATTGTAGTATATGGATCTAAATTCAGAAAGGTAATTTCATTCACACTTTTTACAGGCTTAGGACTGTTAGCAAAAAACTGGCGTGTTTAAAAGTTTTGCTCTTCCTAATCGGATATCGTTAAAAATGTACAGTAATAATAGTTTTATTTACAGTATATACATACAAACGAATACATAATGTACAAAAAATAGATGAATTGAAAAAAAAAATATAGAAAAATATATACAAATATTTTTTAATATATAAGTTAATATTTACAAAAAAAATACCCAAAATAACCAAAATATATTTATGAATTCCTAAATACCTAATTCTGTTTTGCTGTCGCTATCATCTTCAAGATTAATAGCAATTGGTTTAATTATGTGATTTAAAGTAACATATGAATTTTCTACGTTCATTACATGGCGTACTGAATTTTTCCAACTTTCTGGGGAGATATCATCAACACATTTCCTTATTAATTCGACTACACTACCACTTAAAGTCGGAGAAACATTTTGTGACCTAACATTTGACTTTAGTTGGTGTCACATATGCTCTATGGGATTAAATAAACAATAGTAGGGCGGAAGGCGTAACACTGTAGGTATGTCCCATGTCCTCGGCCAATGCGTCACAAACATATACTTTTTTAATAGAAAATGATTTTAACACTTCTAACAGTTCATTTTTTAAATAACTTTCTTCAAAATATATATCGTTTTCTAACAGGTAGTTAGACTAGAAACTTCGAAGCAGTCAAAGAGTTCATATATCTAGGGACATCGGTTAACCCCAATAATAACACATCTGAGGAAATAAAAAGGAGAATAATAATTGCAAACAGGTGTTATCATGGTCTATCAAAGTACTTAGCTAACAAACGTCTGTCTCAAAAAACTCGTATAAGGCTGTATAGAACACTGATAGTCCCCGTTCTCACATATGGACCAGAGGCATGGACGCTAACGAAAACAGATGAATCCGCTCTATCCATTTTTGAAAGAAAGGTGCTACGCAAGATATTCGGAGCGGTCTGTGAGAACGGAATATGGAGGCGTAGATACAACTTTGAACTGCAGAATATCTACAAGCATACGTTTGGTGGTAAAGATATTACCACTATAATTAAGCGAAACCGCCTGCAGTGGGCAGGACATGTAGCCTGGGCCCCTGAGTCAAACATGATAAAAAAGATTCTAACAGCGCAACCCGTGGAAATGAGAAGACGGGGTAGACCAAAACTGAGGTGGATGGACGGGGTAACACAAGATGCCCAGAAGATCGGAGTCGGCAACTGGAAAATGCAAGCGAGGGACAGAATAGAATGGCGTAGAAAGCTTGAGAAGGTCGAGGCCCTCTAAGGGCTGTAGCACCAAAATGATGATTTGTAGAAGAGAATTTGAAGAGGTGTCAGACAAGGGCATACAATCTCACCCAAACTATTTACTCTGGCGTTGGAAGATATTTTTAAATCTATAGACTGGGACAATAAAGGGATTTGTATAAACGGGAAATATTTAAATCATCTAAGATTCGCCGATGATGTACTCCTGATAGCAACAACTATGGAACAACTACGAATAATGATTTCAGACCTAGAAAAAACATCTCTTGAGAAAGGACTAAAAATGAATCTAAAGAAAACTAAAATAATGACTAATACAGAAAACAGATCAGTAATTACCATAGGTGGAACAAACATAGAACACGTCCAAGAATATATTTACTTAGGACAAGCTATCAGAGCAGACAAAAGTAACCAGACTAAAGAAATAACCAGAAGAATAAGAATGGGGTGAACTGCATTAGGAAAACTCTCATATAGCATCAAAAACCAAAAAATTCCTTTAAAATTAAGAACGAAGGTATTTAATGCATGCGTCCTACCTGTTCTGACATATGGTGCCCAGACGTGGACGTGTACCAAGAGCAACTTAGATAGAATAAAGAAAGCTCAAAGAGCTATGGAAAGACAAATGTTGGGAATATCGTTGAGAAATAAAAAGAGGAACAAGTGGATAAGATGCAAAACCGAAACAACAGACGCTGTCGAACATGCATTGAAATTAAAATGGAAATGTGCTGGGCATAACGAAAGATATCAGGATGGAAGATGGAATAAAGAAATTGGCCGCTGGAGACCATATACAGCAAAAAGGTCAAGAGGTCGACCGCAAATGAGATCGAAAGATGGCATTGAGCAAAGCGCAGGTCCAATGTGGAAACGACAAACAGAAGACAGAGACAAATGGGAGAGGCCTATATTCGACACATGAATATATTTTGGGCTATAGATAGATAGATACTATATTCTTTGTAATAATATGTTATATTATCAACCCGATGGTACTGTAGAACAATATTTGAATAGTGTAGTGTAAATGAGTGTAATCCCTGAGCACAACCTCTAATCAAAATGGCAAATAGTCGAAACTTTTAATCACTAATTAAGTGACAATTATTACAGATATTAAAAAAGTTTATATATATATATATATATATATATATATATATATATATATTCTAGATTTTTAATATAACAGGATTAATTGACCGGAAATAACAGAAGAAAGCCGTAACTTCGAATTTATTTAAAAACTTATTAATAAGCAAGTCATCTCCGACTTAACCACATTATTGTTTAAATGTCAATCACACCGAAAAATGTCGACATTCATTGATAACCTCATTAACGAGAGAAGCTTTCCGTTGATTGATCGGTTGAATATATTGAACGGTGCGTTGTTCACAGTTTACTCTCCCTTTTCATTAATTTCTTATAGTCAGAGCGACGACCCCAATGTCCACATATGCAAACATTTTCAATATGCAAACATTTATATTTATGGTGATCAATCAATTTGTAGATAAATATAAGTTTTTATGTAAGAGGTCGGAATGAAATAGATACCTTTCAGCCTTTTTCGTTCTTTTGTAGATACAATATCAATATTGAACATATCTTTATTCACTCGTAATGATTAACGAATGCTTAGAATGAAAATATTTATAACGCATTAAAAAGTAAAACGAAAAAATTTTACTTACAGACATTTGTTGAGAATCCTAAATAGTCTAGTCAATTTTGGGATTCCACGCAAAGTTTTCCACTCCCACCCTGGGCTTTCAACTAAAAACCTTTACATTAGGAGAGGGGGCGGAAAATATCGATTTACCAAAAATCTGTACGCAGTAGAAAAATATTTTAAACAAAAGATGGAGCTGAGACAATAATTTCGAACAAAAATATTTCTTAGCACTTTTTATGTAGCATGAACAGTTCTGTCACAAACAAGCAATCAATTTTTTAAATATAATTATTATCATCTCAACGGTAAAAATTCAATATCATTTGATTAGAGTGTCTTATCTACAATGCATTTTAAAGGTAAAGAGTGTATCTTTCCCTTGCAATTTTTGTGTTTTGTCGTAAATGAAGTCAGTTTCTATAAATCTGTTTAATAAATAAACGTTGCGCAATTTTTGCCATTTTTTGTAAATCTCATGACACAGAATAAAAAATTATATATATTAATTAATTACATATAAATTATATGATTGCCGTGAAAAAGTTTCCTGTTCCAGAAAGACTAAAGATCGTACTTCAATTATTGCAGAAAATAAATTATTCTTTTTTAAATACCGCTTTACTGTAGACATTAAAGAGTAATGGTGACAGCACGTAACCCTGGTGGACTCCTCTCTGTATTTTCATGTTTCGGGTGTTCTGGTTGTCAACTCTTACCTTGGCAGTTTGATTCCAATATAGATTAGATATAATCTTCATACCGTGACTGTCAATATTTTTGCTTTTTAATATATCTACAAGCTTTTATGTTGAACCTTATCCACTGCCTTTTCAAAATCTACAAAACAAAATAAGTAGGGGAGACCGATGCTAGTTGATTAAAGGCGTTAGTTGTCTAATTGCCTTTAGTTCCTCTAACGTGTAACAGATGTCGAATGTAGACACAATATCTTTTTTTTAATTGCCGTATTACCACATTTCAGTAAGAGCCTAAGAAGGTATCCATTGAATTCTGACAGGCAACGGTGGGCGAATTCTTTTTTGGAAATCTACGTCACGGAACAAGACACCCTGGCATCTTTCGGTCGAGTAGGATACTAGGCCAGAAGACCCCAGGGTAGTGCCGGATTAAGCGTGTTCCGGCTAAAACCTTAACCACCATTCCAGAGCGGTCTTGCCACTCAATGAACAACTAAAATAAAAAACTAAAAATTTATAAATACCTATACCTTAAATCAGAAAATGTTTCAGACGTTAGGCCATAAACCAATAAATAATATTAACCATAAATTTTAGATCCCTGGCTCAATTTCCTCCTCTGTTCTCCTGCTCATTTTTCTTCATCACTTCAGAAATCAGACAGTGTACTTCTCTCCATTTTTTCTCTCCTCTCAACATTATGTTTACAACGTTTCTTTCAACCCATTCGCCTCTCGAAATCTCCCCTCTCATTTGCCCATCTCTGGCAGTTAAAAATGTCAGCGGGAGCGTCCGGTACCCCACAAACAGTACAGTCTGCCGAGGCAGATTTGCCTATTCTATTTTTTGAAGGTGCCAAAACTACTATGTCCAGTGAGAAACAAAAAAAAAGTCACAATATCTGAACTGCAAACTCTTGCGCCTTAATTTTACAGTATCGCTCTTATGGTCGCTTGTGTTTTGTGCCGCTAAGAACGAGAAATCTAGAATCATCCTTTGTAAGTAATTACTTTGGTTCTCAACATTTTCGTATTATTTTCTATAAAATCGTTCGTTACAAATTTCACTGAATATTTTTGAGAAGTAACATACATTGACTATAATTTGACGTGATTTATTTATATCTAATTTAATGCATGTCTATCATACGGCCCTTGGAATGACAGGTTGGCTCATGGGGCTTTTCGACTAAGCCATGCCGGTGTCGACAAATCCCATGATGTACTCACATTTAAAAATTTGTGAACTAAGTTGGTATTTTACAATGGAATAATAAGTTGATAGTGATATCGAGGCATTTGGAAACTATTAGCAACTGTTATATTACATATGTTTCTCCAAATGGAATGTCGCACTCACACGACGTGGCTTTAAGCAAATAGGCAAACTCACGTCCGCAGAAAGAGGAACCCTTGTGACCCTCACTGTTGCAGTTTTAGCAAGTATTTCTCCGTTCTTTATTTTCTTAAGGGTAAACTACAGGGACACTTTATTACAGATGCACATGTCGGAAGCTTAGGCGATGCATATCCATCAAGATTGATGGAAGAACAACATTTTGTAAAATTTGTGAAGCATTTTGTGTTTCACACAAGATGTTCTAAGGAGCCTCCTATACTTTTGCTGCTCGACAAGCATGAATCACACTTTTCTATCGAGGCGTTAGATATTTGTTAGGAAAACCAAGTTACAGTTTTATTTTTAACTCTGCACTGCTCGCATAAATTGCAGCCTCTAGATAGGAGTGTTTATGGACCCCTAAAAAATACTACAATTTAGCTACGAGTAACTGAATGGTGAACTGAACAATCCACGAATTTTTCATATATGACGTTCCTGTCATTCTAAAATTAAGTCTGCCTTCAGCTGCTATGTCAACCAATATGATGGATGGGTTTAGTAAAACAGGGATATGTCCTCTGAATGAGATTATCTTCATAGAGAGTGGCATCTTGCCATCATCTGTGACAGACAGGCCTACACCAGCAAATGAAAAAAGGAAACGCTGCCGAAAACAACAGTGAAGTAGGCTAAAATCATGAAGAATCCACCGAAAATTCTAGAACATTTCCCAGATGTCAACGACAATTTGTCTACAAACACAGTCGCATCAAGAAAAATAGAACCTGCAACAATATTTTTGTTTTTTAATATATCTACAAGCTTTTTATATTGAACCTTATCAAATGCCTTTTCAACATTTGCAAAACATAAGTACACGTTCTGATTCCTATCTATCATCTCTGGGCCAGCACATTCAAGCCGAACAAAGCATCTCTTGAGCCCATACCATTTCTAAAGCCAAAATGTGTATCACTAATTTCATATTCAAGAATTTTAACAATTCTGCTGTGTACTATTTGCAAAAATGTTTTAAGTGTGTGAGTTATTTGAGGTATTGTTCAGTTATCTGAGCAGGATATTTTTATTGCACTTGACTTTTTGGGTATTGTCACAAAGGTCGATTGCAGCCATTGTCTGGGGATTGTAGCAGTCTGATATATTAGATTAACTAGTACATTCATTACATCAATAATATCTTCATCAATGAGTTTTAATAATTCGATGGGAACATCATCTGGTCCGGTAGTTTTGCCTTTTTTCGTATTTTTAATGACATAGATGACTTCCTCCCGTTATATTGGTGGTCCTCCTGTATCCTTTGTGATTTCTAATGATAGTTCTTCCCTTTCATCATTAAATAGCTTTTGGATGTAATTGGTTCAGTGACACAATCTTTTCTTTATATCAGTAAAAATTTCTAGTTTATAATTTTTAAGGATATTTGTTTATATGGTTTTTCTAGAATCTGTCATTTCTTTGATTTTTTATGTAAATTAAAGCGATCATACTTTTTATCCAGATCTTCAATTTCCTTGCATCTGTCGGAAAGCCACCGCACTTTTACCTCTCGAATATACTTATATAAATATATACTTATACGATTCTTAGATGCATGTACTTAGACTATATGTAAACTGTATGCATGCACTTATATCATTAAACATTAAAATGTATGAAGAAAACTGTGTTGTAATGTTTGTGTTACTAACAATCCATCTAAATAGGTACGCAAAAATGGTACACAAATTTGATACCTTTTGCACATGTATACTTTAATCCAAAGTTAGAATTACAAATCTAATTAAAAATTATATATCAACGTATAAATTATTTTTTTGATGTTCGTTAAAGACGTAAGTGAATATTTTTTAAATAAATAAGGGTAGAGTTGCCCCTTCGACTATTATGAAAAATCAATTAGAGGGTAACTTGCTTAGCTGCCGATGCGATGTCGAACTTTATTGTGATTTATGGTTGTTGCTCTGACAGTCAATAGACGTTTGTAATATTAATAGACTATTAAAAGAGAAAAATAACTGGAAGTTTTATTATTGCTACATAATTTATTTGGTGAAATAACCTTTTGTTAAGGTAATAAAATTTCGCAGATTACCAATAGATATATTAAATTTGTATACGTTGTTTTACTGATTTGTTTATATATATATATATATATATATATATATATATATATATATATATATATATATATATATTTCGAGAAGGCCTTCAATTCGATATATCCTAGGGCAGTCATAGAAGCTTTAACTAACAAATATATAGAGATAAAGAAAAGCTAAAACACTGCAGAATGGTTCATTATGAGATAGAACAATGGGATCAATCACAAGAAGTAAAATGTAGAATAGAGAAGGCTATACTATAATTCACATTCAGATGGCAGCGTTCCAGAGATAGGCCTGTACTTTCTATATGCCAGAAATAACTACATTGTTGTCAGTTTTTAATCGTACCTACAATCGTACGTTATGGGCCGGCTCCTATAAAAGAATTATAATTTCGGAAATATTTATGAATGTGAAACGGAAAAATACTACATTTTTTTAATTATATAATTTTTCTGTTGGTATTTTAAAAATAGAAAGTTATATTTCGGAAATCTGGTCTTTTCGGAATTATATCTTCTGTTCAAAATTGTTTACAATTTGTGGAAATGAAATAATTATTTGTATAATCTGCATTTACAGTTACAGACATTAAAAAATAATTTAGAATTAAAAAAATATACCTATTTATAAATTCAAAATTATTGTCTAATGCCAGCAATTATAAATTCAGGTAAATACTTGAGAGTCATGAAAAGAATTTTCAGTTGATATCAGACGTTTGTGTCGTGTCAGTGTCAAAATGGCCGCGAGTGTAATAAAATTCAGAAACGGTAATTTGTTAAATAGTGAAAGCAAAAAAATAGTGTTAAATGTTTTTAACTATTTATCAAACAGTAATAATGATAAAAGTGTATCAACAATAGTGCGGGAAGTTTCTGCTATGACTGGAGTCTCTGAGCGAACGATATTCCGATATAGAAGTGAAAGTAAAAATGGTCCACTCGTAACTCCTATAAGAAAAAAAAGAACCGGTTATTTGAATAGTCGTGAGAATAGATATGATGAAGCAACTCGGTCTAGAATAAGACAAGTAGTGCACGGTTTTTTTATGGACAATATTCCTCCAACCCTTGACGTAGTACTAGAAAAAATTAAGCAAATGGAGCATCTTCCGAATTTTTCCAAGAGTACGTTGAGAAGACTATTGCACGACATGGGTTTTATATATGGCAAACAAGGTAGAAATTCAATATTAATAGAAAAACAAGAAATAGTCGCTTGGAGGCGTCACTATCTCCGGGAAATAAAGAAACTGAGGAACGAAGGAGCCAATATCATTTATATGGACGAATCATGGGTTAATACTGGAATAACCAATGGGCAAGTATGGCAAGATACAACAATAAAAAATAGCCGACAGGCTTTCGTAAATGGATTTACCACAGGTTTAAAAACTCCGACCGGAAAAGGACCAAGATTTGTTTTAGTCCATGCAGGAAACAAAGACGGATTTGTTGAAGGTGCTGACATCACTTTTCTTGTCAAAAAAGGTGCTAAAGATTACCCGAATCTCCCAAAAAATAAAAAGAATGTCATTATCTTGGACAATGCATCTTATCACTCTAGGAAATTAAATTTTCCCAAACAATATTGGGTGAAACGTCAAATTAAGAAGTGGGTCTATGAAAAGGACATTTATTTTGAAGAAGATTACTTAAAAAATGAACTTCTGGAAACTGCTAATGTATTTAAAAATATTTATGACAAATACAAAATTGATTGTATTGGTGAAAAATACAGGAATCACAGTGACGAACAATGCCGCGTAGATGTACATATCTTAAGACTTCCGCCTTATCACTGTGAACTGAACCCAATAGAAATGGTGTGGAGTGAAGTGAAACGGTACGTGTCCTCTAAGAATTCAAGTTTCAAACAAAACGACGTTAAAACATTGATTTATGAAGGTTATGATAAAGTACAGAACAATGGACATTGGAAAAATTACGTCAACCATGTTATAAAATTGGAGAATAATTTTTGGACAGTAGACAACATTCAAGATGACATTGAACCTATTAGAATTTCATTAAACGATGACTCTGAAGATGAACTAGATTATGAAAATGAAGATGATTGAAAATTGTTTTTCGGGGGTATTCTTTTCTCAGTAAAGGTAATAAAATATTTAGTTGATCTGGTTGAAATGTAGCACACTTAAATAACTCATTAATCGACATAATTTCAAGTAGTTAGATTAGACGTCATTATGCAAAAAATAAAGTTATGAACATTTAATAAATTAGTGCACAATTGAGGCCCCTAGAACACAAGGGGTGTAAGTGCCAAAAACAAAGTTTTGAAAAATCTTTGTTCAAAGTTCGATATAAATTTAAAAACCTAGGTAGCACTTTTTCAGTTTTCAGCATGCTTTCAATGACATGTAATTTTTGATGGTGTTATTGTTGTTAATGTAGAAAGTTTGAAGCCAAAAGTACGTGCCTGTTGTTAGATATCAGTTGCTAAGTGATAAGCAACTGCACTTACACCCTTGTGTTCTAGGGGCCTCAATTAGGGGTTTTTTGCAATTATCTCAGTCATTTGTTTATGCATTTTAATTTACAAACTAAAAAATTAAAAAACTGTTTAAGATCTGCAACATTTATTTGAAACATTTTTCCCTAAAATGCACGAGGAACAAAATAGGCAAAAAAATGATTTTTTCCAAACTTCATCTTTCTTTAAAAAATAAACAAAGCAAAATTGGCTGTAATTCTTCAAGGAATTATCATCAGTTATCCCTTATCTCCCGTTTAGAACATTAAAAAACCTGTAGAATATTTTTCATATTTTTTTCCCTATTAACTGCGGTATTATGTATAAAAGCATTTTAGGAATTATTACCATTTATTTCATTCACGAATTTTCTATTAACAACTTTAGCTTACCTAAACATATCTTAGTTTACCGTGAGTTTGGCCCTGCTTATTTTACAAAAGTAGCAAAACTTACAATGGCAGTAGAATTGGCAACGCTGTTATCCTATATCCGTACACTGCCATCTCAACGTGACTTTATCTATAGTAGTGCATTCAACAACATGGCCAAACTCTTAAACAGCCACAACCGTAATCTGCCGATAAAAGTAAGGCTCCTACGATGTTATATCTTCTCGATAGTATACTACGAACTTACAGTCACTGAAGCGATGGAGAAAAAACTTGAAGCCATCAAAATGTGGCTATACAGAAGAATCCTAAGGATATCATGGACGGACAAGATAACCAACATGACTGTACTACGAAGAAAGGGGAAAGAAAGAGAAGTGATGTATACGATTAAAAGGAGAAAGTTAGAATATCTCGGACACATAATGAGAATCGGCACTAAATACAGATTACTGAAAATAATCCTTCAAGGCCAAGAAAAGCGGGAATTGAAAAAAAAAGAATATCAGGGTTAAAAAACCTAAGGAAATGGTTCTCCACAACAACTAATCAATTTACAGCATCAGTTAATAAAATAATTATAGCCAGAATGATCGCCAATATTCGAAACGAATCAAAAGAAGAAGAAGAATGGCAGCAAATCTAGTTTTTTTGTCAGTAACTATTTCATTTAATGTCTCCCGTATGACAATATTATTAAAATATTTGGTATTTGATTTGTCTTTTTGTGGTGTTGTTTTTATCTTTTTGTTTTAAAGGACATATTACTTCTAGATGAAACCGTCCATGTAATCCTTTTTTATCACAATATTAACAAAGTTTCTTTTATTCTAATGTTAACGTATTTAATTTGATAGGTATTTGGTCAAGAATTGGTTTTGTCTGTGATTTATTCTTCATTTTTATAACTAAACTTTCTAGTTTTCGTAATTCACCTATCAGATTTTTCATTGTAGTAACATCAGCTCTATTGATGTCATTTTGTACATAAATTGGCATATCTGTGACAATTGGCACATCGAAAAACATGTAAGTGTATACAAATTAAGCAAACAGTTTATAAAATATATAAAAAGGAATAGTTAAAATCCTGTGATTTTTTAAGTAGCTTCTGCAATGTGTTGTTCTTCTGAGGAAAACCATTATACCGTATTGCTCTTTTCTGTAATCACGTTGGGCAGCTGTACTAGAACACCAAAAAGGAAGGTCATATCTAAGATGAGACTTAAACAAAGAAAAACATGTTATTTTGAAAGATGCTAAATTAATTCTCCTCGAAACAGATCTTACTGCATAGCAGGCTGAGGCCAGTTTCATACTTAACAAATCGATATAAAGGGACCGTTTAAGGTTTCTCTTTATATAAATACCAAGAAATTTTACAGTATCAACGATGCTGATCTGGCTGTTATTAAGAAGCAAGGGTTGAAAAGCTCCTTTATAGGATAATGTTACTGTCATCAATTTTATTGTAGGTGTTGTTTTAGTAATTCTCGTAGGATTTTTTTTTTTATTTACGCTGTAACCACCAGGGTTATTAGCGACCTAAATATATAATACAGGTAAAGTTAGAAAAAATTACAATAATTGATACAGTCCTGAGTCTTTAAGATAACTTATTGTGTTTTTAATGTTCATGTTTTTTCCTAGGGCTTCTTTTATATTATTTGGTATAGTGTGCTTCTTTCTTGCTGCTTCATATGTTTTGCACTGAGTTAGTATATGCTTCACGGAGAGTGTTACTTGACAATTTTCACACATTGGTGGCACAGTTCGCGTAAAGAGGTGTTTATGTGTAAAGTTACTGTGTCCTAGTCGCAAACGTGTTATTCTCACTTGGTCCTGTCTATTCGCTGTTGGTTGGAGCCACGGTTTCACTAATTGTTTGATTTCCTTGAGTTTATTTTGTGATGCACTCCACTTATTTTGCCACGCACTTAACACTTTATGTTTTATTTCTGACTTAAAGTCATCTGAAGAAACCTCATTAATAAGAATGGAGTCCTGGCTGAAGGATGCTAAGCGTGCTAGTTCATCTGCTTCTTCATTTCCTTGTATACCTGAATGTGATGGAACAAACATGAAGTCAACAGTGATCTTATTATTATTTAGAATCTCTATTTCTGATTTGATATGTGAGGCAATTGGATTATTGGTATATAAACGTTTGATAGTGTGAAGTGAATCGGTTATTATGAGAGACGGGGACTGTTTCGACTCTTTTATGTGGATAAGTGCTTGTAATATTGCAAACAACTCCACAGTATATGACGAAGTAATGGGCTTGAATTTAAATTTTAAGGATGTGTTGGGTAAGGATTGCTGCACCAACACCGTCTGAAGATTTGGATGCGTCAGTGTATATCTTATAGTGATTTTTATAAGTTTCCATTTCTGTTAAGAATGATTGTTTGATCAGGTCTGTTACAGTCTCACGTTTTTTATATATACTAAGGTAAGTATTAATCTTGGGAATTGGTATTAATCTCGTAGGATTATTCTATGCAAATGTATTTGTTCAGACTTGTGTAATATCGATCAACAATATTCAGAAACGATTTTTATCATTATTCTAGGTTAAGGGTTCACCGCTTATTAAACCAATAGGTCATATATAAAACATTCTCTAAATTGTTAAATATTAGTGCTCAATATTTGCTTATGTGCTCTATATTCTTCATTTAACTCGTATATACAGGTTTTAGTCAAATACACCTTATGCAATCAAAGTTAAAATTAATTTGGAAAGGGTCTCTTTTAGCTCATTGATTTGTTACGATACAAATTACTTCCCTGGTCAACATAATCTACCCTGGTCTACATTAATTAGAGACGATATCTAAGCCCGAAGCTCCTTGCCAATAAAGGGCTGCCTTCTCGCCAAAGCCGAGTTTTCAGTTAAAAATTGGTTAGTAAACAGTCATTTTGCACCTCTCAATATCGAAAGCCCTCCCGTTCGACCCCTTCGACTCCCCGTTATTATCTAGTGTTGACCGGAAGGCCGCGTATATAGAAACGGCCTCCACGGGCGGTAATTTACCGCCCTCAGGGGACTATCCTTTGACTGTGATACGACCCAAATTCTGAGCCTATGCCGCCCTAAACACTCGCTTAGTAAATATGAGCTATGCTGGAAATGTATTCAGAGGTGGACTTGGAGATCGTTAGAGAATATACTAATTGTATTTACTATATGCATTATAACATGTGATATAATTACAAACCATGTTCAGAGGATATACACAAAAGCCATATGTTTACTCAGCCTTGAAATAATCTTGAATCAGTATAGTATATTTTATTTTACAAATAACTATTGTTATTATACTATTTTCTATTATATGTACTAGCATTTCTGTGCAACTTTTTATAATTCTTTAATATGAACAGTTTTTCAGCATCCTATTGTCCAAGTCTAAATGAAATAGAAAAAGGTCAGATAGACAGGTTCCTTATCTCTCTGTTTACTTGTATTTTTTTTAATAAGATGCGAATGTGTTTGAAAATACAATGTTGATTAAAATCCTAAATTGATGCTTTAATCTTTTATCCTATGATTTGCAAAACTACTCTTTCAAAACCACATTTATATACATATTTACGTTTTAACACCACACATTTAAGTTCTTTAAAAATTTAAAAATCTTAATTTTTTTTTTATAAATTTTGTTTAATGATTTTAGTAATTTTTGAAATTTTTTAAATTTTCCAATCGGAGGAAAAGTGGCAAACAAGGCCTTTATTAAATATTTAAAGTCTGGTTGGGAGATGCGTTTGGTTTGTTTTTAAAAATATGTGTATGTCCATGTCAATTTTATTATACACTAAGAGATAGTGTCGACATTAAGGTAAGATTAAAATAACATCTCTAATTATTAAAGAATGTTTTTCCATTAGAGCAAGTTCTGATAAAGCCCAAAATTATGTGGCGAAAGCTTGACTCTTAACCCATTTAAGGCCTCGCTACAAAGATGCCTGCAACTTAATTATTTTGCTAGTTATTAAGAGATGGCGTGCTGTGTCGTTTAAAAAGAAGCCATTTTATTAAAAAAATTAACAATTGTTTTATGAATCTGGTGTTTACTGCAGAATTTTTGAGGTTACCTGAAAGACTGTTTATAGTTTCCAAACATGACTGATAAAAGGTGAGTAATATATATTGTTTAGATCTCTTAATTTCAAAGATATTTTATGTATGTATTTAAAATGCCTTTAATATTATATATTATATTTTATTATACAATATTATATGTAAGGAGTTATATAATAGAAAAGCTATTATTATTTTTGTATATTGGTCATCAAAGTTTGGTGTTCTTTATAAAGAACGGTGGCGTTTTTCGTTATACTAAGTACGAATGTATTTTTAGGTATTGGACAAAACCTTTGACTCTAAGTGAATTGATGGATGAGATAGAAAATCTGTCAGATAATGAACTTCCTGATGAAATAATTATTTTTCCACCCAAAGATGGGGAAGAGACTTACGAGGACAGCGGTGATGAAGTTGCTGTGGAAATAAGTAACTTGCCAAAAAATCAACTACGAGTAGAGGCAGAGATAGTCACAAATGATCTAAAAACCCATATCAAATCCGATATAAATGAAGATAAAGACAACATCCCTTTATCGCACTCTAAAAAGAATACGTCAAAGTCTAAATAACAAGTAGCTCCTACAGTAAATGTGAAAGAACAGAAGAGCAAACGCCGCAAAAACTATCGATAGACCAAGAGAGATATACATAGCAAGTTTCAAGATGGAGTATAATAGAAGGTCCAAAAAACATCATTTCCCCGGTAGATACTTTTTTCCTATTTTTTGATGATACAATTATACAGATGCTTGTTGAATTTTCAAATATGTACGCCAATTTACATAACCGTGAAGGCGATATTACAACTAATGAAATTAAATGTTTTATTGGGATTTTATTATATAGTGGATATATGAGTGTTCCTAGGCGAGATATGTACTGGGAAAAATCCCCTGATTCTACTCACGACCTTGTGGCTAATGCAATGTCTCGAAACCGTTTCAGATTTATCGTACAAAATATTCATTGCTGTGACAATGCAAAATTAGATACACATGACAAATTTTCAAAGGTTCGACCACTGATTGATGTAATGAATAAAAATTTTCTTGATTTAGCACCACAAGAACACCACAGCTTGGATGAGTCAATGGTTCCGTATTATGGAAAACATGGATCCAAGCAGTTTATCCGTGGTAAACCTATCAGATGGGATATAAGTTTTGGATAGGGACTACTAGGCTAGGTTATGTGGAGTGGTTTGATCCATATCAGGGATCTTCATCCACTATTCAAGATAAATATAAACTTCTTGGTTTGGGACCTAGTGTTGTCTTATAATTTGTTGATGCCCTAGAAGTAAAGGCTTCCAAATTACCCTATGATATATATTTTAACTATTAATACTATAACTATTTTACCACGCTGCTCCTTTTGGAAAAACTTACATCAAGGGGATGTAAAGGAACAGGTACAATAAGAGAAAATCGCCTAGGCAAAGATTGTGACATTGAGGGTTCAGACACATTGAAAAAGAAAGAAAAAGGTTCGTTTGACTACTGCACTGCAGAGAAAAGTGAAATAGTAGTTTGGAAATGAAATGACAATAATGTTGTTTCCATAATATCCAATTACAAGCAAATATATCCAACAAAGCAAGTACAACGGTATTCTCAAAAAGAAAAAAAGAAGGTGCTTGCTGATCAACCTAATATTATAAAACAGTATAATAAAAACATGGGTGGCGTCGATCGGGTAGATGAAAATATCAGCTACCACAGAGTAGTCATTCATGGCAAGAAATGGTATTTTCCCATAATAAGCCACAAAGTGGATCTAGTAGAACAAAATGCCTGGCAACTTCATAGAATTAGTGGTGGTAAAATGGACCATTTACAGCATCGTCGCACAATTACAGTAGGCATTCTTGAATCTTTTAAAAAGACAACAAAAAGAGGACCCAGCAAACCTTCAGCCAATTTGCATCGTCACTCAAGATACGATCGGATGGACCACCTTATTGTCTATAAGAACACTCAAACTCGTTGTGCTGCTTGTCACAAAAAATGTAATTTTTAATGCAATAAATGTAATGTAGCTACATCCAAAACAATGTTTTTATAAATATCATACAAATTAGATATTTAAGATTTTTTTATCTTAATTTGTTGAAATAATTAAAATAAAAAATTTTAGTTTTAAAATTTTTGTACTTTTATTTATTTTTTATTGACAATCAGTGATTTTGCCACCGGGCTTTTAAAAGGACACCCTTTTTTGAAAAATATATTGTATTTTTTCAAAATTTCTTCCATACTTTATTTCTGCCAACCTTAGTAAGCCTAAAAATTAAATAACTCATCAATATAAGACAATAAAAGTTTCGGCCTTAAATGGGTTAATAAAAGACTCACTTAGAAGCACTCGTTTTTTATTGCATCCTTAGTATTGGGTCATTCCCGGTTATCTTCAACCGTCTGTGTTTACCAGTAACCCATTACTGTCTTTGACTTTCTTTCTTTATATATATATATATATATATATATATATATATATATATATATATATATATATATACATAAATAAGTAGATTTTTATGTTTAAGCTGCATTTCATTGAATCCAAACATATTAGTATCTAAGTAGAGTCCATCCCTGATAGAAATTCACGACAATAAAAATACATTATGGAGAGGGTGATACGAATTTTGGAGTGTGTGGTCATCAATCTGGATATCCTAGAGAAGGGGGCCCGGAGGAGGGTATCGACACGTGATTATGTATCATCCATTCGTTTTTAGGGACGATCAGTGATATTTATCGCTTCTATCTGTGGTCAAGGGTTTTATTTATTACTTTCTATTGTATGAGATGATCTAGTTTTTTTGGAGGGGTTTGCTAGTTCTCCAGATATTCCAATCTCGTGGTCAATATTTTTCGAACGGTGTTTAGATAGCGGATCCGACAGTTATGTCTTCATATTTCAGGGGAATTGATGAAAATTTTTGATTTACTTTATATAGATATATTTTATACGCAATCTTCATGAAATAAGATAAAATCTGTATTATTGTTCTTTTTATTTAAAAATTCTATTTTGATTGCGACTATCCAACCAAAAAATTAAACCAAAAGTTCTAATAATTGCAATTTATTTTAAAATATCATAATAATATATTAAAATTTGCTTTGTAACTCATTGGAGTTTATTATTAGGTCAAATAACACAGGCCGACATGATTTTTGAGAGGCACTCAAAAAAGAAGAAGACTGCTGGACCTTGAAGAGAGACTCAATCACAAAAATCCATAAAAAGAAGACCACAAAAAGCAGTTTTCATAGAAAAAGAGAATGGTTTTATTTAATAAAACCAAATATTATCTAACAGGTTATACTGAATTCTATTTTTTAAGAACAACTCAACTTTGCAGTGTAATTTTGTATTAAATAAAGTTTCCATAAATATTTTTTCAGTATTTTTGGTAGTAAATATTTACAGATTCAATTGTGGTTAGGCTGTTAAATTATTTATTTTAATATTACCTGTAATATCAAAAATTACTTGGATTATTGTTTGCGTAACAAATTGGTAACACAAAATTGGCAATTAAAGTGAATATTAGAGAGACGTTCACATATAGATTATGTCTTGAGTGTTTTTAATCAACTTAAATATTATTTAAATGGGAATAAGCCACAATTAAAGGTTAAAGTACGTTTATTGACGTTTCAATTTCCACTTCGGAAATCGTTCTTATTGGCTTATTACCATTTAAATAATAATTACTATAGGGAGTTCGGTTCTGCATCGATAATTATAATGTTGTATTCAATATGGGCTTCGAATATTTTTAACATCAACAAAGTTTAATGTAGGTTATAAATTGTGAATCTTAGTGATATATTGAAATAAACTGTAAGTGTACAAACTCCTTACATAATATCCAGTTAAATTAGCATTAAAGTCAGCAAATTGCAATTATTTGTTATTGTTGTCAATAAACAAATCCAGTTTTACCAGCAAATAACCGCTTTTAGTAAACACCGATATACCTGTTTTAGCAGGTGTACAGAGTCGGACTTACTTTTCACAAACGTTTGTTGAAATGAATTCAAACATGGAATCACACAACAGTTCTACAATACAAGACCATCAAAATCAAATAAACACATCATAGTCATACTCTTCGGCAGCGTCGAGAGTGCAATTTCCTTTAAAGTCCCAAGCAATTATCTTTAGTGCCTTAGAAAACACCAAACTTCAAGACTACCCTCTCCCACTTGGAAATATAATTCAACCAAAAAATATAATATTCTCTTCTAGATTATCTATTTTACACAATTTATTAGGTTACTTAAAATGTATAAATATGTTACACAAAATTTAACTTAATTAATTGTTACAAATGTTCAATTGTTCACAAATTGTAATTAATTGTTACAATGATTGATTGTTACAAATGTTAAATTTAATATTATTACAAATGTTACAGGAATGTCGCTAATAACCTGTGGGTGGATGCGACTTTATTTCTTTAAATAAAAAAAAAAAATAATTACTATAACATGCCACAAAAAATAGCTTCAGAACAATTTTAATCAATTTGTATGTACGACGCATTTGTATGGGTCGTATCCATAATCTAAATAAATAGGATTTTATTTCTCAGACATACTATTGATATTTATGTTAAAGAAACAAAGAATCGTATTTGCTAAATCGGTGCATACCAAAAATAATAAAAAATCTATAAACATATTGAATAAAGAAAGTTTAGAGACTATATTTCCGAGACACCCGGAAAATTGTATAATTCAATTTATGTCCCTTTTCACTTCCATCCCAAGACCGGAAAATAAACTTATATTTCTGTGTATTCAGCTTTACACACATGAACTTTCTGAATATAGAGTGGTCCAATGAACAAGTTTGAGACGCGAAGGAAAAAATAGGTTGGCGAAATATATATAAAAAAGGGAAGTGTGCACCTAATCATAGCCACAGCTTTATCATACTAAAATTGTAAGAAAATAACGTAATTAAGTTGATTATAAGTCAGTGGCTCAATATTTATTACAACAAAATTACATGCTGAAATTAAAATATTATGAGTCTTCTAAAATAGCATAAGCTATTTTTTGAATTTCAAATATACCATACTTAAAAAACAATAAATATTTAATTATTTATGTATGACTCTAATGTCATAGCTAAAATGGTGTAGATAAGATGAAACATTACATAACTTATCAATTTGAAATTTGCGAAGTAAGCGTTGCATTAAATTCATATTGCAGTCATTTTTATGTAGGGTAAAGGGAGGAGAGATGGACCACCTTTTAAAAAACTGAAGCCTGTTTCTTTATTAAATAAACATCAGAATAGAAAAAAACTGTATAACATAACTTAACATTGGTATTTGTTTTGGTATAAGTAAAAACTAGAAATTATAATTCTTAAACCTAAAAAAAAATATAATCCACTGGCACGTCATCGGTCCATCTATCCTCAAAGGTGGAGGTGAGATAGGCCACTAGGAGTAGAAGAGATGGACCAAGCTAAACCTTTTTCTTTTTAACAGCAAGAAACATTCCGCACTTGTTACAGAGATTAGCGAAGCCAGTACAAGTTTCATTTAACCAGCTCTTACAAAAAATGCATTGTAACTAGACATCTTTTTTACATGTTTGGCGATAGTCCTTGTTGCACCCAACACACTCATTTTCAATATCACTCATGTTTTTATCACCACTAGTGTCATTCGATGATTCGCTTGGATTTCTCTTACGTTTTTGTTTTTTATAGGTTTTGAACTTTTTTTAATCAAGGCATCCTTCTTCATTTTAATAAAGTCTTGAGCAATTATATCTCTAGTTATTTTTATACGAATTCTCTTTACTGCTTGCTGCTGACAATCATCAAGAGCCTTTCCGTGAGTTATATCTTCATCAGTAATTGATGACTTGTTTGTGCTACCGTGCAAGAATATTTTACTACTGATTCCAGAGAGACCTGGTTGAGGAGATTCATTGTTTCTGTTTCTGACGGGGTATGCGTCAAAAATCTATATTCTAGGATTATTAATGGATTAAACCAATAAATTCCCGTGGATTTAAATGCAGAAGCCGCATTTTGAACAGTGACTGAGTTTCCCATGCTCGACCTAATAGTTTACCAAACTGAAAGCGTTTTAGAATCTGTTTGTGTTATTCTGTACCATAAAACGTCATTCAGCATAAAAGTTGCTTTTAAGTGACTTAATAAAAGCACGATCTAGAGGCTGTAGGTAATGTGTTGTGTGGGATGGCAAACGAAATAAAATTATTTCGGTTTGGTCTGCAAATTCTAGTAGATTCTGGCTGCTTTTTCGGCAAAAAGTGTGTTTGTAACCATTCTAAGAAAATGTCACTGTTAACGTATGCTTATTTTTCCGACATTTTAATCTTGGAACCCGGTAGCATATCATAATGCCACTCGTCTTTTTAATTTCTGTTTCATCTGGACCATCTGTTCTGAAAAACGTGTCATCAAAAACTGAAACATATCAAATGGAGATGGGGAACTTTTATCAGTGGCGAGATTATTCCTCAACCTACAAGTTAAGTAATACAAAGCCTAGACCATATCTACACGATATGTAGAAGTGATATTTATGAGAGGTCATAAGACAATGAAATATAAAAATGATTTTGATGACCAAGAATTAATTGAACTAGATTTTTTTAAGTGCAGAAATAAAAAAAAAACCAACACTTTACCAGGACCAAAAATAGAAACAAAATTTTTTGGAATTTCTGGGGAAAAAAAGAAGAATATAATTATAATCTAGGGTTAATGGGAAAATACGTTAAAGTTTTGGGAAAACATTTCAGAGAATTCAAATCAAATAATAATTGATTGTATGTATAGTTTAAGTTTTTTGTTTAAATAAAAGTTTAATAGTTGTGTTGCATTTGATAGATATTTCATATTACCTATTATTACTTGCTTAGTTATATTTCTATAAAAAGGTACAGTTTGAATATTTTTTTTTATTGAAAATTAACGTGCTCGGCAACAAAGGCCACTTACACGAAAACGGTTACAAATGTAAAACTGTTACAATAAATTACAAGAATATGTTATAGAGGACATACTGTTATAATACAATCAAAATTATATTTTATAATATAACTGAACGTCTCTGAGGAATTTTAGACTTGAGGTTATTTGATCCAAGTTATTGAGTATGTCTTTTAAATCACTTTTAAGGCAATAAAATAGTCTTTTTGCTGAATATTGATGACATTCGGTGAGAATATGGTTAACTGTTAGATGTGATAGACAGGTCTCACAAGTGGGTCGGTTGCTGGATGACATATATATATATATATATATATATATATATATATATATATATATATATATATATATATACATATATATATATATATATATATATATATATATATATATATTATATTACAAATTATATACGTTCAGACTTTAAGAATAATAGTTTAAATATTTAAATTTTAAGGAGAAACTTTGAAATGCGTCTATACACTTTGACAGTTGTTTGACGTTTACAGTTTGAATTATATTTCAATAAAAAGAGGAATAAATTCATTATTTTTCATTATGCATCTAAATAAATGTGTTTGATGTATTTTTAATCTTGAGAATTGTTATTACCTTGTTGTTTTAGTCAATGAAAGTTAACAAACAATATTTTTAATAAATTAGGAGCATTCTTTTATAAAACGACAATAATAAAAAGTTTTAGATTAATTTATAATTAGTAGATGTATTTTTTAAGAAAACATTTAAGAAAGATAATCTTACATTTTTGAGATAAGTCTTTTACTTTTAAGGCCGATCCTTAGCCAAATAGACGTATTTCATAAAAATAAATAACTACAAATAATTATCAAACTATTACAATATAATTATAAAATATACACATGAACTTGATTATAACAACTTTTAAAACTGTAAATGAAAGGGGGAAAGTGAGTGAGGTTTGTGGATTTACAAAAATGCTGATTTTCTAAAGTTGTCTTTCCTTGAGATGCGCCCTTTTAGGTAAGGAGGGCAGTATTATACACCCACTACGTATGCGTGGAATTGGTGTGCCATTTACACGTTTATGCATTTTGGCCAACCACATGCAAATTATCTGACCATCCAGATATTCCTCAAGCCAAACTTTGTGGCTTACGCAAGTGAACAATTCTCGTTTCCATGCACCAATTTACTTACACAAATTGGCATGCACAAGTCAATTTGCGCAAATTTTATTAGCGTGAAAACGTACTACTGTCGGCTATAAGATTATGATATTATAAAAGACAGTCAGAGTAAATGTTAGACATAGGGGGCTATGATGTATCATTTACGTAAATAATTACATACTAGTGTAAAATTCAGAAAACGTGCATCAGATTACAGTTCTCAAAACATAATGTGTAAAAACGGTATGATGTATCATGCCCTGCGTTGCTATGCATAAAATGACCAAGCCACAGCAGAAAATTACTTAAAATGTTATTTTCGGTTCTGTCATATCCTGAAGATCTGTCAGATAATTCAAATTAACCTAACTTTTGGCTTCTTGTTTGTTTTTGAAAAAATGGATTTCGTAAATTTGTTATTACTCAATGAATTGAATGATGTGGTAGAAAGAAATTATGTAAATGTAGAGCAACGTCAGTTACGGGACACCAGTAACCCATTTAAAATAGATTACCAGCTCTAACTAAATTGCAATAGAATTAAAGGTTCTCTCCCTATTTAATTTTGTAGGAAATGGAAGTTTTTAATGGAACAAAATACATTTAGTAAAGTATTAACAGAAATAGCTGCAGGGTAGTGGAACAGTTGGTGCCAAAATGGTGAAAAAGATGAAGTACAGCCTGTAGTTCTCATAGAAATGATTCCAAAGGAGGCAAATCAAAACAATGGTTGGGTGTTGGAAGCACAGAGAATAAGAAGTGTTATTGCTGCAAACTTTGTGTAGTGAAACTAAAACTAATTAATATTTTCATAATTTATTTATTTCACAATGATAAATAGTGATATAGTTTTATAATCAAATATAGTTTAGTAATATAATTTTACAATTTAGTGATATTTCATCATATTATAATATATATAATAGAGTTTTATAATCTAGTATAGTTTAGTGATATAAATGTTAATATTTCAATTAATTACAAAAAGCTCAAAACAAACAATCTTAAACATATTACTAAGTGACTCAAAATTTTTTAAAATGTTTAGATAATACAAATATATTATATTGCTGCAAACTGTATTATAACATATTATATTAAAAATGTTTATATATTGTTAAAAACAAAAACATAAATCATGTGTTACAATTAATTACAAAAATGACACAACACTAACAAAATAAAAATATATTACAACCTGGCTCAAAGGTTTTGAAAACCCTTAGAGAGAATATAAAGAAGTGTTATCGCTGCAAATGTTATGTTATAAAATATTTAAATAAAAATGTTTATCCTCAGTTTATTTTATAATTATATGATTTATATTTATACCAACTTTGTGTTATAAAATTGTTAAATAAAAATGTTTAAAAACATAAAACCTTTATGTTACAATTAATTGCAAAAAGTTCAAAACAAACAAATTTAAAATATATTATAAAGTAGTCCAAAATTTGTTAAAACCCTTGGATAATTAAAACATACAAGTAAAGAATACAATTTCAAAAATTAACACAAGCCTAAAATATACCACAAAGTAAACCTACAAATACACCTAAAATATACTACTACAAAGAACAAGGTTTGTAGCACAGGCATTACAACTTTGGGTTGTATAGAACCTTTGTGGAACCTGACATAAAATTCATTGAGGTAGCATACCTTACATGGATAGAGCATTTCATCAGGCAAGAGGTAGGTGCAACAGTGGGAAAGGTTTTTAACAGAAGAGGGCTGATGGAACAATAAACCAGAAGAAGACCAAGACTTAGGTATCAAGACAATTTTGAGGATGATTTAAAATCTATTGGAGTTAGAATGTAGAGAAGAGTTAGTAGACACAGGGGTGAATGGAGGATTGTCCTAAAGAATTATTTGCACAAGAACAGGGTTTTACATTACAGCCCTGTTAAAGCTGGAAACATATATTCCTGTGTTGCATTGATGTTGACTAATGATAATGGTAAAACAAACTAATATATATTACAAAATGGTCCAAATGTGCTCATAACCCTTAGAGAATATGAAGAAGTATTATTGCTGCAAACTTCCGTGTTGTAAAATAAAAAAAATTAAAACAAATTGTTAAAAAAAAGTGTTTATAATTAGTATATTTCATAATGATATGTAGGTATTTATGTTACAATTAGTTACAAAATCAAAAAGAATATCACAAAAATGAAGACAAAACAAAAAATCTGAAACATATTACAAAGTGGCTAAACAATTTTGAGTTATAAAATTGTTAAATAAAAATGTTTATATTCAGTTTATTCCATAATTGAGATATAATTTTATAAAGGATATGTTTATAGAATTTTAAATAAAACTATTGCCTTTTTAATTTTCACAGGTTGACTTCCTTTTCATTCTGAAAAATATTATACACCATAATAAACATAATATGTACATCAATTATTAATCTTTACCTTTAAAATCCAATGTATTTATAATCTATGGCTCCCCAAGATGAATCTTTGAAATAAGTTTCAAAATATTCCACTCATTGAACACCTAAAAATTTAGCATTTATTAAATTTGATAGTAACAGAAATTAATTTTCTTACATGTCTTCATTGTTCTCCTGTTTTTTTTAGGGCCTTCTACTGTAATTACCATGATAGCAAATTCCTCTCACAATTGGGCTACTTTCTTAGCCTTCCTTGACTATTTTGCCAGTAAGCACTATTTATTTTTATGAAGTCTAACATTACTTCCAATTGTTTCCTGGTTGTTTTCTTTTTAATTGAAGCCATTAGTTTATTTTATTATAATCATAAAAAAAATAGTAAATTGTTTCCACAAATTACATACAATAACATAACCTAACTAAGAGCGAAAACGGCACCTAATTTTAGACAGCTTAAAAATTACATTTACATATAGATAAATTACATATCAAGGTAGGCAACCCATTATACGTAGTTCTTACATCATACCGATTTGAAAATGTTTACATAAATGTGTTAAAATCGAAGTTTACAGCATGTAATTATTTCACATAAATGATACATCATAGCCCTCATTGTATCATGTATAAGATAATAGGTAGGTAATCCCACCACTATGTATTCCTGCAGAAACCAAAAGAAGCAATATTTTGAAAATGATGGCGAAATATAATGCGAATGATGGAAGGTTAATATATAACTATTTCCCTTCTTTTGTTTGTAATTTCAGCTTAGTTTGTTATTGGCAGATAAAAAAATTTACACAGATTTTTGATAGTTTATGTGCTTCCCTGTACATTATAAACACACTCGTACTATTCCTATATTATTGCAAACATGCATTCAAAAATAGAGGATATAACGTTTCATTGAAAACGTTGCGAATAAATAAATATTTACGTTTCATGTTTTCGAGTACTGCAATACTAACAACACGAAAACATCGTCCCTTTCTTTGTCTTTTTTTTATACATACTCAAAGAAAATGGATCTGGAGCTCTCTCTTGCATATATTAGAACTCATTTTTGGAATTGTGCTAGGTACTGTGAATACAAATCGATATTAATAAATACATTGCGGATATAGACAACAAAGGATCAGAACTTTTACCTAATTTTATTACAAATCGGATTCTGCAAACGATAATATTTCTGAGAAATACAATTTTATATATTTTTATATATCTATTTTCTTTTTCGTTCCCTTATTTTCTTTATCCTATTGCCTTATGTCGTAAATATTATTGTGAGTTAGTTTATCACGTCAGTTTTAATTACGTTTTTATGTCAATACCAGGGCCGGACTGGCTCAAAAAAGGAGTCAATCCTAACTCTAAACTAAAGGCAGACCCCATCTCCTAAGCATTGTAAATTAAACTTTTTTGAAATCTTAAAATGTTATTTGTAAAGTATTTTTAAATTAACTTTTTATTTAAATATATACTTTATTATTTTTCTAACTTTTTTTTTATTGATAACAACATCAACCACTTCGGGTTATTAGCTGTAGAATAATTAATACATAGATACTCCCTGAAAGCTCTTGACTCCGTTCACAACTGCTTAGGTGCCTTCAGATCTAGCCCAGCTCAAAGCATGTACTGTGAAGCTAACGAACCGCCACTCTGGCAATAGAGTTAGTCACAGAGTTGCAAAAACGCCACCTCGCGTATGTGGGTACAGTAAAAAAATAATCGAGAAGTTCCTTTGGAATTCCAGGCTAATAAAAGTAGGGAAATTGGTACAACACTCTATGGTTTTTCCAATGACATAACCTTGATATCATATGTTCCAAAAAAAAATAGAGCTGTTCTTTTATTATCCTCTGTGCATCACAACAAAGACAATGAATTAGGAAAACCAGAAATAATTCGAAACTATAACAGTAGAAAATCGGGAGTTGATGTTTTAGACATGAAGTGTGCCAATTATAGTGCAAACCGCCGGACAAAGCGTTGGCCCTTAGCCGAATTTTATACACTTATAAATATAAGTTCAGTCATCAGTTACATCCTTTATCTTTGTTACAAAGATAAAAAATTACTTCCACGTTTTAAATTTGTAAAAGATTTGGCCTTTGAACTAATTCGGCCTCATCTAAGGCAAATACTTCTTTGGCTTAGATGAAGCTTCTTCCCCTCAGGAAAGAAGAGGAAACAAATCTTCCCCGAGACCTTAGAAAGCAGATAGAGATCATTTTGGGAATAAATCCCGAAGTGCCTGTCGAGAATATCGGCGACAATGTTCTAGATGATAAGCTTCCCAAAAGAAAATTGTGTAGCATTTGTCCATCATTAAAAATGAGGAAGACAAATTATAAATGTGTGCTTTGCTCAAATGCTATGTGTTTGGGGTGTAGTAGAAAGGTTTGCGTTACCTGTCTTCAAAATTAGTAGGTAGTTGTAGTATATTTTTTGTTTTATCTAGAAATATATATGTTTGTTTACTTAATTACGCCTAATAATGTTGTTTTCCATATTACACATTTTGTTTTATGTAAGTATTATGTATGAATAAGTTTTTTTGCTCGTTTATACCTAATATACCCTTTAATATTTTGCTTGTCTCTTCAAATGCTACATTTTTTTTTGATTTATTTGAAATTTTACCTATACTGGTCCAATAGACCATATCTTTCACATTAGCAATAAAAGTACTATGTTTCGGGTTAAGGGTTAAATGTGACATTAATTTAAAACCCCAATTTATGTACCTTATTTTCTATTGGAGTATGTTCTAGTTCTAGTCTTTCGTTTGGAATTATTAGTCTTCGTGCTTTTAGATTTTCACATCTTATTGCTATTACTGCTGGACTGGATACAAACTTTTTAACCAATGATTCGCTGGAGAGATAAATACATATTCTATTATTTGATAGTCTTAATGAAAATAAAATATTCCGTGGATGAACAACTTCACCTAGAGCTATTAAGTATTCTTCTGTTTTAGTGTCACGTAGCGCATTAAATAAAATTGCTTGATTCTTAAAAGAAAACTGAATTAAAACATTATTAACACCCTCAGATCCAATGTATCCTTTTAGATACCCACTGTCCTCAACGCTGTGTACCGAAAAAGATACACATGGCTCGTTGTGTTCGATCTGTTGTGTCTCCTAAAAGGACACACTTTCTTAAGTTTTTATATGTAGAGAATAATGTTATGACCTCAGCCAATTTCCTGGTATAACTGGGTTTGGCCTTAGACATAAAAAGATAGGTTGTATGTAACTAGAAATTTGTATGAAAAATGTTATTGTAGTACATAGCTATTTAAACCCATGTTTGCAATAATCTGTTAATATTTAAATATTAATATTGTTTTTATTTTTAGTTAAGAACAAAAATATATGAATTCTTAAAATAAAAATAAAGAGATATGTATTAAACTAGAAAAAATTGATTTGATATTTAGCGCTGCCCATTATAACATTTTTTACAAATAATAATGTCACACACAGAACATTTGGTGTTTACTTGAGATGCTCTCACAATGTTTCCCTCAGCATTTGTTACTGCTTTCCTTCCGTATTTCTTGTAATGCCCATCCGAACACCGCCCTCTGATTTTCTTGCCATCTTGGACATTTGTTACTAGATGATGCACTTCTTGTTTTATGGTTCCACATGAGCCAGCAATAGTGACGTTTTGTGTAGAACATCTTACAAGCATTGAAGGTATAACCTGTTTACGAAATTCCGTTATAGCCAGCTTCTTACGGATAGTGTTCTCGATATATAGGAAATGAGCATTGACCAAACTCGTTCTCCAAATAATTTTGAACATAAGTTTTCTGTACCATTTCGTGCACCACCGAAATGCAAAGGAATACGTTGCCATTTGATCACTAACATCAATGGACGACTTACAATTATTATAGTCAAAAATATATATTGGTTTCTGAATAGATCGTCCCGTTTGACCTGCATTAGGGAGCGTTTTTAATGCCGAGAACGTTATTGACAACATTCGATAATCATTCTTGTCACGTCAGTTTAAAACAACAATCTTGTCATTCGTTTGTTTGGCTGAGAAATCTCCTCGTCTTAGTTTAGCACACATCACGTTTTGTACCATGTATTTCTATTTGCTCTAATCGTCCCCACCAAATGGTGTTGTGCTTCCTCAGTCGATAAGCCAGATATTTACTGGTATAATAGCTGTCAGTCTATAATGTTCTACCATCGCTCAAGAGATCCTTGACTAAAACCATAACTGTATTTTCTGGTACTTTGGATTCAGTGTTCTTCGAGTTGCTGCAATAAACCAAAAGATTCCATGTATAACCTTTTTCAGTACAAAGTTTAAATATTTTTATGCCATATTTTGCGGCCTTGTTTGGGATGTACTGCCGGAAAAGCAACCTGTCTTTCCAATCAGCTAGAGACTCACCAACAAAAATTTTCTCTCGGGGTAAAAACCTTCTGACAGTATCTGATAAACATATCGATAACTTCGCAAACTTTATACAATTTATTTTCTTTGTTTAAAGTTTTACTATCAGCAAAGTATAGAAATTTAAGAATAATTTTAAAGAAATTTCTGGACATTACTCTGCATGCTAAAGGTCTATTGTATAGTATATGGCTTTTCCAATAATCTCGTATAAAAGGCAGCCTCATCAAACCCATTCAACCAATGAGTGTTAAGAAAGAACGTATTTCCTCGACAGTTACTGGTTGCCACCCATGTAGTCGTGATTGATCAGAAATATCTGTGGACAAAAGATATTGCGTTGCATACAAGTTGGTCTGTTCCAGTATCTCTGTTATATATTAGGAGTCACAAATAATTCAGAGGAATCTATGAGGTCGGCATCTGCTAGAATTCTTGCATACATTTCTTTCATACTGGATCACGGTACTGTTATTTCAATAGCCGGAGAATCATCGTGAGTGGGCATGCGCCAAGACGTATTTTGAATCTTTTGTTTTACCCATTCAGTTTCTGAATATATCTGATTATCTTCATCCTGCTGTTGAGAATTATGGCCATCCCGATTGGGTTCTCGGGAAAAATGGTGTCGCTTTCTAAAAGTTGACGGCTGATTCCATTGATCACTGTCATCGGTGTTGCTATCCTTGCTTAAATCTAAAACCCGGTTCAAAGTCTGGATTATTGTCAAAGTCGTCACTTGAGAAATACATCTTAATCAAAGTCTATTAAATCAGTAAAAGCACAACTAAAGTAATTTACACTTACACAATAACACTATTTTGTTTGTAGAATTGTTTTTTACTTTCCAGCATTATTATTTTTATCAAATTGTTTATCTTTACAGGCGGACACTGGTATTTGTAGAATAGTAAAAGTTATAAGCAAAGTTATAAGCAAAGAAGTTGTCAGTCACCCTAAAATAACATACAAAACCCTATTCATAAAAAAAACATATTTACCCAGAATGAAAATTTTGTGAACTAGCGTGGCGCTGAAGGTGTTAAGCACAGCTGAGTATATTTTGTTTTGAGATTGTTGATCGTCAGTTGGCTAACTAAATGGAATACTTTGGAGCTCCGAAATAGGAATAAAGCAAAAATACAATATATAAAGTAGCCTACTTTACGGAGCAGAAACTTGGCTAATAACCGAGAACAACAGAAAAAAAACTAGAAGCTGTAGAAATGGATGTTTTTAGAAGATCGTTAGGTATATCCCGCAGGGAAAGAGTTCGGAATGAGGAAATAAGACGACGAATTGGAGTAGACGGTTACTTAAAAACAGATATTGAGAGGAAAGAATTAATTTGGTATGATCATGTTCAAAGAATGGAAGACACAAGATTGCCCAAGAAGATTGTGCAGTGGGTACCACCAAACCGTAAAAAACGAGGAAGACCCAAAAAGACATGGAAAGAAGGGGTAACCAAGGCAATAAGTACAAGGGATCTTAGAGATAGCCAATGGAACGATAGAAGGACGTGGAAGTTAGGCATCGGACAACGTGGAAAGACGTTCTAAAACGATCGTCAGTCATGGCTGTTCAAAAATAACATATTTAGAAGTGAGTTTCTGATATATGATTTATGTACAGAAAGTACATAAATTATTACATATATTGTTGCACATTAACTTATACATATATATGTAACATATTTTGTTGTGTAGTATATGAAATGTAGAAAGTAATTAAGTTTTAGTCTTTATATAGTCCTTTGAACAGTTTTACGGTAATTACCTAGCCAGAATCGAATGTTTTCGCTCCATCAGACTTATTGACATTGTTTTCGACATTAACTGCGGGCTTCATTCATCATTACACGAAACTAAACTTACATTGTTACAATATAACTAGGTTTAGAGAGACGACGAATGCTCTTTACGGCTCAGCTATTGCAGGGAATTTATTAATTCTGTGCCTGCCTGCCTGCCTGCCTTCCTGCCTCCGTCGTAGGATCGAGCATTATTTGTTCCTCAGAAGTCCCGGGGAGATATTTCGAATATCTAGCGCTGCTGCTCTCTGTTTGAAGTTACTCTCTAGACGGAAGTTTAATTGTTTGAAAGTTTTTTATTGCCGAAAAGCCAGGTGATTGCGACAGAAATACTTTTGTCATTGATCTTTTTTATGGGGCATCTGAGAAATTCATAAAGAAAAGTTACTTTGAAGACATTTTAGTCGTCTCGTAGAAAAGTTGCAGATAATTACAAAATTTCTCTTTTTGATGTTATCGCTTAATATAGTTTCGATGAAGAAGCTGCCTTTCTTGTCGGAATTTCTAATTACATTTCTAAAGCGTTTTTTAATTCTTAGACGGCATTTTTGTCTCTCTCCTCAATGATTGTCGATAAAAAGTTTTATGATGTTTAAAACATTAATACACAATAAAATCCTATGTTTCTTTGGATTTTGTTTATTATTAAATCAAAATTATGCCAATTAAGTTAGTTTTTACTCGACACAGATGTATAGACGGGTCTGACAGTTGAAGTATAATGAGATACTACAAAAAGACTCTCCTCTAAGGATTTATCAATCAATCAAAATGTCAAACTTATTAGTCTCTCTCAATTTAGAGGTAGACGTCAACAGACAACTTGTTTAGAAAAAAAAAACAGAAAATGGATAATACGTAAAAGAATTATGCAATTTTAAACACGTTTCAGACCAAGACAACTTTGAAAAACATTTACCTACAGATAAGTTTATAATTAATTAGTTTACTTTCAACAAAAATACTAGTTAAACAAACAAGTTTCCTGTTTTCCTGTTTATCTTCCTCCTCCTAAGTGCCTTCGCTGTTGAGGTTGGCGATCAATATGGCAAATTTCTCTCTGTTCTGGGCTTGATGAATTAATTCAGTTCCTTTTGTGTGGGTCCAATCTCTGATGTTTCGTGGCCAAGATTTTTTCTTTCGTCCTATGCCCCTTTTACCTTCAATCTTGCCTTCTAATATTACCTGGATCTGCTCAAATTCCTTATGGCGCATTATGTGTCCTAGATATGACGTCTTTCTAATTTTGATAGTATTGACCAGATGAGGGCGTGTGTTCATTGCTCCCAGTACTTCTTCATTCCTGTTTATCGACACGATATAAATAAATATAAATAGGCACATAAGAGGACATATTTTTTTTTAAGTTGTATTTTTTAACAAGCTCAAGAAATCTAAATTGATTGCTCTTAAGAATATCGATGTCAATCTCATATGTGAAATAATTTGCAGTTGCCACTAACAAATCAAGGTGAAATCTTAGAACAAAAGTACATGTAACGGCAAGTTTCACAAAAAAGAAATCAGTTCCATCTGAAAAAAAAATTAGGAAAGACACCGAAAATCGTTTTAGAGTTTGAACACATTTAAGTATAAATCAATGCTATGCTAAAACAACGTGCAATAATATTAGAAAGCCTAGTGCGCAGAACTAGTTTGGCAAAAAACTAAAATAGAGGGAATATTAGATTTGTTATTCCTTCACATATTTTTTCATTTGATGATAACGTATTTAAAGTTGCGGTGTAGTCCCAAGAAATTAGTAGATAATAGAGAAATACCAAAAAAAAAATAGTTTCAGAGCGACATCATTCATAAAGCTTACAAGTACATTGGTATTACCATTTATTTTCGCTAAAAAATATTGTATCTGTAAATAAATAATGATCCACATTAAGCTGCAGCTTTCAAGCAATATACTTGAACCCTTTTTACAACCGTTGACAGCATTAATACAGCCAGAGAGATCGCTTTATCGATAAACATGAAAATCGAATGATATTTGTGCACCATTATCCTCCCGTAGAAGAAAAAGGCTTTCGATGTTTAATAGAAAAACAGATTTTCATTTTAGGAACGACCCATCAATAAACCTTTTTTGTTCGCGCAGTAAGAATGCAGATAAGAATCTCTCAGACGAGAATGATCCGTCTTTCGGTTGTGCCGGGGTCACTTTATTTTATGGAGGGACAAGAGATGATAAATCGACAAGAAAACGAAAGAAGTTGATGTTGGAAAAAGATCAGGGGACCAGCGGTGTTGATGTCGTATTTGTATAAAAGGAAACACAGGATTTTAAAATGTAATATTGGTTTTTATGAAAAATATTTCCGAAATCGAAATGGAAATGTCCAAATTAAATTGTTTTTAAGTCAAACTTTAAAGATTATTGAACCTGCATCAAAAAAGGAATAACTAGAAATACCTTGGAAATACAGCAAATAAAACAAGTGAGCAGAATGTGGAAAACCGAAGGCAATAATTATTGAAATATGTATTTAGGTCTATGAGTAAGAATGTTAAGAGACTATGTGTTTAGTATCTTACTGAATGGTATACAAAATCTAAAACGTAAAAAACCATTAGACTTGATTTATAAATAATAATAAGTGTTCTAACTTACCGTAATTGTGTATATAGGTATTTTAGTTTGTTTTGTAAATCATATGTGAGTCCGCTAGATGCAAAACTTTGTATTTACTGTATAAGTTAAACTGAATTATTTGCAAAAACTGATAAATTTTGCAAAAAACCTTAGACATAATAAATGGGACTTTTTTGTGATAGATAAATGCTTTATTAGGTAAAATATAATGATTTTTTTCTTAGAAAAGTTATTGGGTTTGCTAGAAAAGGAAAAAAAATTGAAAATACCGAGTTTTGCAAGTGAACTATGTAAATACAGATTTATGCAACTAACATTGGCAAATACATGATAATAGTCAACCATTAACGATATTAGTGGTTGTTATATTAGTCTCTTTTCTAAACCTAGTGTGTTAGGAATAAGGAAGAAAGCATGTGGAAGTAAACTTTTAGTGAAGTTTATTTTTATCCAAAGTACAAAAGGTATTACAAATTATAATATGTATATATTTATATTAATTCCTAAACACTAAGTTCCTCTGGGTCCTCATCATCAATATGATCATTTTCTGCAGCACTCTCGTTATTATTTGCTTGTACGCCAGTATCTATAATTTTATAAAATTTGAGATCCGGATGGTCTCTCCAATTTTCACCAAAATGGTTTCTAAGGAGAGTGCCTATGGACGATTTATCTCCTTTCAATGAACATCCAATCTGTTGTAACTTTGGTTTCAATAAAGAAATCTTTTTTCCCTTTTCGTATTATAGACTTGCTGAACCCTATGTCAGAACGATAAAATATTTCCCCCCTTACCGTAGCCATATAATCTTTGGCCTTAGAAAATATAAATCGTTTCGTTGCATTACATTTAAAAAGGAAGGTTTTTTAACAACAACGTCACTCGTCTTTCTCCAGTCTGATATCTGCCAGTCTTTACCAAGTCTCAGCACATCTCCCTTTCTATCATACCGAAAATCCTATCTGGTGGCAAAAAGGAATGACCAATAACAGAAAACGTAAACTCCACTTCCTTGATGTTACCAGGTGCTTCATAAACCAACCAGTAGATTATCATAGACATCATCGTGCTATTTTTGTTCTGTCCACCACATCCATCTGCAAATAGGTGAACTTTTTCGATTTGATTTTTAAAGTTGAATTTTATGAGAGTATCATGTACAGCAGAGGCAACAGCATTTGAATCTTTTGGATGTTCAAACTCCAGCCAAACATATGACGTCACATTTGCAGAAGAAAGATGGGATTTCGAATTTCCAGCCACGATGGTGAAATTATAAAAATTTATTTGCTGTGAGAAATAAGCCGCCTGGTCGGGAAGCTTTGGCAAAGAAAGATTTTTTTGACAATCAAAAGAAAATATTTGTATGTTATGATTTGATTCATTTTTTAACAAAGAATAAAAGGCTTTAGCTCTTAACGTATGAACTCTCTGCTCTGTTATAACTTTTAACTTTTCTTCTTCTGAATTTTCTTTTCTCAAAATTTCCTTCGCTCTGAGACACGCAGAACAAGCATCTACTAAGGGAGTGCCGAATGATATGTTGTAATGTTCATTAACGTATGTTCGGAAATATGATAACTTTACGGAATGATGTGGATGACGTTGACAATACATTCTGTAAAGCTTTGTAAAATTCAGATCATATGGTAAATACAATCTAGTCGATCGTCCTCTATTATAATGACTCTCTGCACCGTTCAAACGCCCCATAAATGTTTGGATAGATAATTTTATTGGATCAAATCTACCTTTTGTTGTATCTCCCCCTCTTCTCTCTTTTGGTATTTCACCCCGGATAACAAACGTTCTTACAACACGCTCTATTCTTTCAGAACTTAAATGAGTTATTCCAAGAAATGCTGTCTTGCATACTCTTAAAAGTCCACCCTCTACTGTAGGAACAAAATATTTAATTGAAATTCCATGTAGGTTTGTACCTGATCTCTTGGGCTTTTGACCTTCACAAAATTTTAGCAAAAAAATATCTTGTTTTATGTTGTCAGTTGTTGAATACAGATTATTATGGAAACGCTGAATGTCTCGCATCTTTAAATCTATACAACAATACACTTTCTTTGTATGGTTACAGGTGGGAAAACCGGGTAAATCCTTAGGTTTATACCTAAAAATATTTACAATAAGTCCCAAACCTATCTAGTTAATTGTAGACACCTCTTACCTCTTAAGTTTCATTACATTTCGTTTCCATTTTTCTGTTTGTACAACTCGTTTTCTCCCTTTTCCTTTTTCACAAGGTCTAATATGCACATGAAGATCCATAATGTTAATTATTTGCAATAAACTTGGTGTTTTTAGTACTCAAATAACAAACAGTAAAACCGGTAATGGCGAATGATGGAATAATTGACATGTGCACATGAGACGTGTCATGTGACTCAAACAATATAAGCGATTGGCCAATTGCAATTACACAGTTATGCAACTGGCATAGGCTGACAAATACAGAGTTTTGCGTCTGATTCAAGATTTCTAATGCCTTTTTCTTAGTAAATACCTTACTTTGCTGCTGAATTTCTACATCAGCAGATAGCTATAACATGTGACAAATAACTGTCAGCTAAAACTCAATTTTTACAATTTTTGCAAATACAGAATTTTGCATCTAGCGGACTCATGTATGATAATATGCCATATAAGTGTATGTGTATGGCAGATTATTGGAATGTCATGTTTGTTTCATACCAGAGGTCCAGTCATTGGAGTGACACTCTAAAATCAATTTATATTTCGAACCCCAAAGACGCTTATTATATAGATTGTTTATAACTCATAGATGGCTAATAATACATTATAATAAAAAATATGTGCTTTAATATATCAGCTACACTTTCGTTATACACTGTTGTTGTTTTATTCTCCTGACTGGTATAAACAAAATTTTAAAATTCCCAATAATTAACATACCTTCACGTGGTCACTGTGTTTCCCAAGAAGTATCTTTAAATAACGTTGTTGACTGAGAACTGCAACATTTAAGAAATTCATCGACATATTATTAAGAATAAAGTGAAAATGAAGGGTCTGAATCTGTTGATCGGTGTATTATGCTTTCATTTAAACATTGTACATGGAAATTCCCAAGGTAAGTCAGATACAAGTATGATAAAGAGTTCTGATTTTATTGTTTTTTATAGTAAAAATTGTTTGTATAAACATGCATTTTATAATCGTTTACCTAACAATCTATGCAAATGAATATTTTAAAGTAATATTAGTACTGTATATTGTTTCAAGAATTCCCGAAAATCTTGTTATTATCGATATAATTATTATAATTACTTCTAAGGGAGTTAACAGACATTTTGTGTTTATTTCAGTCTCCATTTATTAGCTTTTTGATATCACTTATAACCGCATTTCTTCATTTCCTTAGAGGTCTGCTTTACGTTGATTGACGATTAGATAATCAACATCCATTCACCATTATTGACCTACCTAGAACCATCCATTCCTAACCTTCTTCCTACACGTCTTGTTTGACCTTCAAATTCTACTCCTCTGTGGAACTTGCAATCCAGCAATTCACATTGAGTGATTAACATCTCGACGATGAACATACCTGCATCATCTTGGTCCGGGCATGCCTTAAATAATTAAAATATCGGGCGCGCGACAGCAATTTGCTGTCATTTATTTCCTTATTATTTTCCACACTTTTTCCGGTATTGATTAATTGTATCGTTAAAGCTTTATTGATTTCAAATAAAAAAAGCTTTATTAATTTAACTAATTAATAAATTTAAAAAATGTTTTTTAAATTATTTGATTATTACAATTGGTACATACAATATTAAATTTGTACAGATGATCGTGGATGAAAATCGTGTATAGATGCAATATTTGTTATAAACCAAACTACTGAGAAATCACTAGTAGAAAGTATAATAGACTAGCATTTCTGTGTCTGGTTGACCTAAATATTATAAAAATTATAGAAAACATTTACCAAAACAACAAAATGGAAGTCAGAATAGATGGACAACTTACAGAACCTATAGAAATCTTCTTCTTCTTCTAATGACGCTACAACCCTTTGTGAGTCTTGGCCTGCTTAACAATGTTCTTCCATTCTGCCCTGTCGGATACTTTCCTTCGCCACTGCCTGATGTTCATGGTTTTAAGATCTCTCTCTACGTCGTCTATCCATCTTTTACGGGGCCTTCCTCTTGTTCTGTTTCCTTGGGGCTTCCATGTCTGGACTACTTTTACAGCTCGATTATCTGGCATTCTTTCTAGGTGACCAAGCCAGTTTAGTCTTTGTGATTTTACAAATCTGACAATATCTGCGCTATGCATTAGTTCATCCAGCTCGTGGTTCATTTTCATTCTCCACGAACTATCGCTGCATTGGGTTGGTCCAAATATCTTCCTTAGTATTTTGCGCTCAAATATTCTCAGTTGATTTTCATCAGTGGTTAAGAGGGTCCACGTTTCACATCCATATGTGACCACTGGTCTAATTACTGTTTTGTAGATTCTCAGCTTAGACTCACGATTCAGTAACTTACTTTTCATTAAGTCTTTGTATGCATAAAAGCACTTATTACCGCTAAGAATCCGTGCTTGTATTTCTTGACTAATGTTGTTGTTGTCATTTATTATTGAGCCTAGGTAGGGAAAAGTGGAGGCATATTTGTAGGTATGGTTGTCTAACTTCAGATTCTCATGTTCATTCGATTTTGTGCACTCCATATATTTTGTTTTGCTTTCATTTATATATAGACCAAACGTAGCAGCTTCTCGTTTCAGTTCTATGACTTTTTCGCTCAATACCCTTTTGTTGCGGCTTATTATGGCAACATCATCCGCATATGCGCATATTTGCATAGCTCTTGTATTAATACAGCCGTTTACATCCAGTTTTCTAACAACAGCTTCTAAAGTTAGATTAAAAAGTGTTGTTGATAAGGCATCCCCTTGTCTAACTCCATTTTCAATATCAAAGGCCTGCGTCATATCTCCATCTATTCTCACCATAGCTTTGGAACCCTCCAGAGTCATTCGTATAAGTTTAACCAACTTATTGGGTATCCCTAACATAGATAGTTGCTTTAACATCTTTTGTCGATCTACTCCATCAAACGCCTGTTTGAAATCGATATACAAGTTGTAAATAGATATGTTATATTCAACACATTTTTCATGTATACCTCTTAACATATGTATTTGGTCTATAGTTGACCTCTTTCGTCTGAAGCCACATTGGTATTCACCAATAATCTCCTCCGAAAACGATTCCAGGCGGCTATAGAAATAGGCAGCGGAATAATACAAGGGGATTTATTGAGCCCCATGCTCTTCAGTTTGATCATGGATGAAATCTGTAAAAGCGTTAACAAATGAAGGGGATATAAAATGGGAAACAAAGAAATTGAGACACAGCCACAACCCAAATGCTATTTTGAACGGGAGAGATAAAAAAAAGGACACAAAATAGAAACAAAAATTGGAATAACCACATAACCAGAATGAAAGAGACCAACTGGCAGAAGAGGTATCGGATAAAAGCGCAAAAGATGGAATGACAACCTTCCATAGAGGTATTAATCCACCAGTGAACAAGCAGAATTGCTTACAAAGAGGAAGAAGAAAAGTAGAATATTAAATTTGGAATGTCGTTTAAAAGTAAATGCTCTACGTTTTGTACATTTCATAGACGTATATGACTCAATTTTTTCAGTGTTATCACCAACTGTGGCAGCATCTGCAGACGATCAGCAGGATTTTCATCTTCTTGAGAAAGAACTGGTTGCCTGGGAAACATCCTGAATAAAAACTTGGTTGTGTCTCGTGGAGGTGATTTTATTTGTGATCGTGTATAGAGATGTCCTTTCATCAAGTTCTTGCAAGGTTTTTAAGAAAATGTACCCATTTAAGTGATTTTCCAGAATTTACAGCAGAATGTAAAACAAAAGTATTTATGCCGCCAATAAAAAGGTATTCATATAATATTTTTGAAATCAAAATATGCTAAATTGAACTTCTCTTAATTTATGTTTAGGAAATTCTTGAGTAATTTCTCTCCTAATTTTTGTCAGCTTCCCAATCAACGTAACTTTAACAGAATGCTTTAGACTTAAAGAAATGTTGAATACAATTTATACTATTAATAAAAAGAAATGATCTTCTATCTTCTATATTCAATATAATTATAAAATTCTCAATGTAATTTCGATTACATTTTATATTATAATACCATGTTGACGCCTATGAAAAATCGAGCAGTTCCATATAGGTGTCGTATTTTTTGCTGTCTTAGGAAAATTTGAACTCTAAGGTTCATGTTATGGAAATTTTAAATACAAGAGACGTCAGTGTGTATAAATCGTGACGTGAAATGATTTTACTGTGAAAAATACTATAGTAAGCTTTGTAGAAAGTAGACTAAATCATATTCTTTCTTAATTTTAGAATCAAATGCAGGTGCTGTTGCCAATGAAAGTAAGTTTTTAAAAATTAGAATTATTTCAAATCGGGAAATTAATTGTCAAAACCAAATTTAGATTTCTGCTTTAATCTGTGCCTTCTAAGAATTGCAAGGCAAAACAGAAGTTGAAAAACATGTAATACAGACGGACTATACCTAGGTGAAATCAAATCTTAACTGTCTTTCCTTTTATTTCGGTATACTCTTTATGAGTACTAGAAACCAATTCGCTAGGGAGTTTTGCTTAGTTGAAGAGATATGCCGAAGAGATGCCGAATATAAAAGACAAGAATGGAAAGGTAATAATAGAAGAAAACCAAATAATGGAAAGATGGAGAGAACATTTCAAAGAGCTAACTCATACAGACGTAGACAACATAGTGGAGATACAAGAAATTAATGAAGAACAAAAAGTAGAACCCATAACAACAGAGGAACTAGAAAAGGCAATTGAAAGAGTTACATTAGGCAACGCACCAGGCAAGGATGATATCACCGCGGAAATGATAAAATTCATGGGAATAGAGGGAGTGGACAGCATGAAAGAACTAATGAATGATATCATAAAGAGAGCAGAAATACCACAGGACTGGAAGAAAGACATTATACTACCAATACACAAAAAGGGCGACAAGAGAAACTGTAATAATTACCGAGGTATTACTATATCAAGTATTCCTGGGAAGGTATTCGCAAGAATAATAGAAACAAGAATAAAAACCCAAATAGAACCAACTATGGAAGATACACAATGTGGATTCAGGAAGGACAGAAGCACGCAAGACCACATATTCACAATAAGACAAATAAGTGAGAAAGTAATCAATAAAAATAGAGAAATACATATATGCTTTATTGATCTGGAAAAGGCGTTTGACAGAATACAAAGAAAGGACGTATGGAGGACATTAAAGGAAAGAGGAGTTGACAGGATAACAATTGATGTAATTAAGGATATGTACAATAATAATACAAATACGGTGAGAACCAACAACGAGGAATCCGAAGAATTTACTACAAGTTAAGGCGTCAAACAGGGATGCGTGTTGAGCCCACTGCTGTTCTCAGTGGTACTGGATGAAGCAATAAAGAAAGCCAAGAGAAAAATGAGAAAACTAACATTAGGAAACTGGCAAATGAAACAGACTCAACTATCAGAGCTTGTATTTGCAGACGACATGGTTTTGATAGCAGAAAACAGAGAAGACCTACAGTACAACCTTGAAATCCTAGAAGAAGAACTGTCAAACATAAATATGAAAATAAATACAGAGAAAACAAAAACAATGATAATTTCAAATAAGAGAAAGACACACGCAATACAATTAAACGGAAAACAACTAGAACAAGTGGAACATTTTAAATACCTAGGAGCAATAATTGAATCAAACGGTAAACAAGACATGGAAATAAATGAGAGAATGGGACGAACAGGAAGCTTATTTAACACTATGAAAACAACATTTTTGGGGAAAAAAGAAATACCGGAGAAGGTAAAAACGGCAGTCGTTAAATCAGTAGTTAGACCTACAATCATCTATAATAGCAAGTCATGGACATTGACTGGGAGACAAAAATCTCGAGTCAATGCTATGGAAATGAGGTTCCTGAGAAAAATAGCAAACAGAAAGAGGACAGACAAAATACGAAACAAAACAATCAGACAAAACCTAAAACTAGAACCAATAAACGAAAAAATAGTAGAGGGGCAACTAAGATGGTTCGGGCACGTGTGTAGAATGTCGAATGAAAGATTAACAAAACGAGTGTTTGAAACGAGAATGCAAGGGAAAAACAAACGAGGAAGACCAAGAGTTAGGTGGGTAGACGAAATCAGAAAAGAAGTTGAGAAGAAAGGATTGACATGGGAAGGTGCACGAAATCTAACACAAGACCGGATAGCACGGAGACAACAGTGCAAATCTTAACCCCACCAGCCTTACACCTAACGGTAGAAAGGCTTAGGACTAAGTAAGTAAGTAAGTGAAGAGATATGTTGTTGATTGCAATTTTAGATTCCCCATGTCTCTAATTACATTTTTATCAACGTCTGTTTTGCCTTGTAATTTTTAGAAGGCACAGATTAAAGCAGAAATCTGAATTTTGTTTCGACAATTAGTTTCCGGATTTATTATCAGATGTCGCTATTGCGTCCATATCGAAGCCATTTTAATGTTTTATCTACTATAATAGGAAATATTGTTTTCACGTTCAGAGCTTTTGTAAATAGCCGCTCCGAAGATTCCTTTTAGGATGAAATACGTATAAGCGGATATACAGACGCACTATACGTAAAATCAAATCTTAACTGTTTTTCCGTTTAGAATTATTTTATTGATAAATTGTTAATATTACATTTTTTATATTTCAGTGTGTAAAAAATACACTGAAGATGCCAAAAAGAATAATTTTTGTCCTGTCCCTCTAGATATACGCATAATTAGAGGAAATGTAGCAGCAAAAGGAGAATTTCCTCATATGGTAATAGTTTTTTATTATATATTATTATACAAGGGAAAACGTATTAGATTTTAGTTCGAAGTTCTGTTGTCGGGGTAAATAAAAACCAAGAGCTAGAATCTAATATTTTTCTGCTCCATTTTATTTATTATTGAAATATATGGAGGCCCCTATGGGAATAAACAATGACTATTAAAAAGCGTCTGCTCCCACTGTTAGAATTTATATAAAAAATATGAAATACCACTATTATTAACCTTCATAGATTTCAATTGTTATCTGTTAGGGTGGGCCGAAAAAAACTTTTTTTTTATTTCGTGTTGCTATACCGCGAAAAAGTTGCTAAAAGTTGATATCTTCCAGTCGCGCATTGGTCGTAAAGTCTAAAAAAATTGGTTGTTTTTGAAATTTTTTTAAAAACACAAAAATATTTTATCCCATTTTGCTATATCGTGTATATCTTTCCTTAAGGGGTGAGAATTAAAATAAAGCAAAGAAAAAAAGATATTGACATATTCCGGTCGCGCATCGTCCATGAAATATTAACAAATATCGTCTTTTTGCTATTTTTTTCTTTGAAAATACAACGTATTTCAGAATATAAAACGAATGCTATAGTTCTACTTCAAATTGGATTTCGGGCTTCTTAATAAATACAATTAAAAATAGCTCAAACATTGAAATACTGTATATTGTTTGTAAATTCCATGTACAATTACAGAATAATAAGTAGAACAAATGTGTTTATGAATTTACCTATTGTTAAACTTTACTTCAACTTTTAGTCTTTATTTCAAACAAACTGGTAGGTCTTCTAGTCGATGTTCACTTAAACTGTGACTTGTGTGTGTGTGTGTGTGTAGTCTGGCATGGAAGAACCGGAAAGAAGTGTTGTCCTGATGAATCCATCCCTGGAGTTGGCACCAACGACCTTTATCGACGCCTTAGTCACATTATTCCACAGCTTGCGTATGGCACGAAAATTTATCAAATTTCCATTTACTAACATTTCCAGATGTTATCATTGAAGACATTCCTTCATCAGTTAATCTTCGCAGTAGGGGTGGGGACGATAACTGACATGTGCCCCAGTCTATCATTTCTGTGAAGTAAGTTGCACTGAAACTGCTTACAAAATACTAGCAAATACTAGCAAATATTCTCTACGAAAGGCTGCAAGTTTACACAGTGGGCATAGTTGGTAAATATCAAGCTGGATTCACTCCAGAAAAATCAACAATTGACCAGATTCATTCAATAAGACAGATTCTCGAGAAAACATTAGAATTCAATATTGAAACCCATCACCTATTCGTCGACTTCAAGGCCGCATACGACAGTGTCAAGAGAACAGTGCTATACCAATCAATGCATAAATTTGGTATACCAGAGAAACTCATCCGACCAACGAGAATGACAATGTCTAACTTGGAAGCCACTGTTAGAATACAGGGAGAGAATTCTAGATCCTTTGAGATAAAGGATGGACTCAGACAAGGGGATGCTCTGGCTTGCCTCCTATTTAATATTGCCTTAGAAAAGGCAGTCCGAGATACACGAATTAGGGACGGCGGTACTATTTACAATAGATCGATACAAGTCTTAGCATATGCTGATGAAGTTGACATAATAGGGCGTAGCAAGCGAGATGTTGAGCAATATCTCCTAGAATTGGAAACAGCGGCAAAACAGGTCGGTCTAGTCATCAACGAAGACAAAACCAAGTACATGTTGGTTACAAAGGATCCGATAGCAAATGAGGAACGAGAAACAGTCTTTGGAAGTCATACCTTTGGACGTGTTAACAACTTCACATACCTTGGGTCGCTATTAACTGCTACCAATAAAACAAGCGAAGAAATCAAAAGACGAATAAATCTTACAAATAGGGCATACTATGGACTTCAAAAGCATTTCCACTTAAGAAACATTCAAAGAAGAACTAAAATTATTATATACAAAACATTGCTGAGGCCGGTCCTCACATATGGAGCAGAAACATGGACTCTAACGCAGAAAGATGAAAGACTTTTGGAAATATTTGAGCGTAAAATACTCCGCAAAATATTTGGAGCTATAAACGACCAAGGGCAGTGGCGCAGAAGATATAATTTTGAATTGTATCAGCTCTTTGATGAGCCAGATGTCATAACGTTTATTAAAACACAGCGACTTAGATAGGCTGGACACATAATACGAATGCCAGAAAATACGATTGCTAAAAAGCTAACCACAAGAACACCTGTAGGAAGAAGAAGCAAAGGCCGACCGCGAATTAGGTGGCTAGATGGAGTTGAAACCGACTTACGGATATTAAAAATCAGAAGATGGCAACATGTTGCCAGAAACCGAACAGAATGGCGACGAATCTTGGAGCAGGCCAAGATCCACAGAGGATTGTCGAGCCAAAGATGATGATAAAGTTGCACTGAAAATAAGTTTTGGAGTAACAAAGTTCCTAGGTAACGGTCTTGTTGTTGTGTTCTTCGCTTTTATTACTATTCTTAGACCTAGTTCTCGGATATGCTTTCTATCATCTACAAGCATGCTTAGAAGTAAATTTTCAGGATGAGCAAAAAATGAATTTTTCTCTATGACGGGATCAACAACTTGCAGAAGATTTTCAGGTAAAAATCTTGAAGATTGTATTGACTTCATAATGAACGAAACTAAAATTTTATGTTCATGAGTAAATTCTGCCGTACTTACGTAAAGTCGTATAATACGGTTTGCTGTGGTTAGCCATCTTGAGTGGGAAAGAGGTCCAGGATCGCGACGACATACACTGTCTGGACAAGTACCTGACTTCACTGCAGTACAAATGTCAAGCAAATATTGTTGATCGTTACTCAACAGTTTTCAGTCTACATCTGGAATTTCACATTCAATACTCTCAAAACTGACTAGTGGGAGATTTTCACAAGCACTTATCTGGACTCCTAGTGGACCACTAAAAGACTTGGGACCGGATGTTTTACCATCAAGAACTTGAAATAAGCGACGAAATTGCAGTTCATTAAAGTGCAAAAGATACACTCCCTATTGCAATGGTTTATTCAAATGCTCTTCAATTAGGCGAATAATACCCGTTTTCCAGCCTGTTTTTGTTATTGTGCCATCACAGCCAATAACATCCAATTCATCCAAGAAAATGTCAAGTGTAGATAAATAAGAAATAATACAGTTAGCGATTTAACGATCTGAACCTGAGTAGAGTGAAACATGTCCAATATATATTGAACCCTGTTCTTTTTCTTGATTCTTCGATATTGTTTAGACTGTTCCTGATCAACGACAAGTGTTTTATCTTTCCTGTTATTCAAATAGTGGCAGGTGTACACTTAAACATTTACCTTCATCTTGTAGTTGCCTGCGTTTACGTTCTTTTTCCAGTCTAAGTTTGTTTTTTATCCACAACATATGAACTATCAATTTCTGAAATTACACCAACGTCTTTCAAAACACTTGATGTAATGGCTGCGGTCGCACGGTTTGATACTCCACAACGGTCTCTAACTAAGGCTGTTGACTTTCATTTAACTCACATCTGCCACGGAGGCTCATAGTTATCATCTTCATCACTTAAATGTCCACCAAGTTCTTCGGATAAGTCACTGTTTGTGTTTGATGTCACATTTGACTTTAAGGATGAAGGTTGCGATACATCAAGAGGAAGTATCGGTTGAGTGTTTTTCAGCCTAGTTATTCTTCTTTTCTTTCGTTGGACTAGTTTCTGTATCTGTTTAATGTCCACACTTCCAATCTTACCTAACCCATACTTCCTTACACGCACATAGGTCAGGAGTCTTATGGCAACTGCATTGCACGACAATATTGCACTTGCAGCTCAAAATATCAAATATTTCAGCCGACTTTTCTTTAAATTCTGAAAGTTTTCTTTTAAACAATGCCTTGTCTTTGTCACGGTTAAAAGATTTTCGTAGTTTTTAGTAATTATCATGAAAAGTATTTATTAGTTAAACAATTCTGTACTCTGACACATTGCAATGCTTTGTGCCCTCCAAAATAAATTTTGGCAGGACCCTGGTCTACCTGGCCTTTCGGCTATACGACCGTTAGCGCCTCCACTGCCCCTACGAGTCCGACACCAAAGTGAAGGTGCCACGCCATGTACACAAGGCACGTTTTGTGGGGCTTCACCTTCCCCGTAGTACCTGTGTTGCGATTACCTCACCTACCCGTTATCATCTCTCACAGACGGATAGGTGACGCAGGCACAGGAATTTCCACCTCGCACGTAGACAGGTCGCCGCCGAGGATCTCTCCTCTACCAGTCTTAAATCTCCTGGCGGGTACGTGCCGGGAGACCAACACCACGATTGACATAAGGCCAAAAGAGGTGTGTACGGGCCCAGCTTTTTCAACCTCGCCTGGTTCTTTTGGAATGAGAGTAGAGTGGTCCCTGAGAGTTTCGTCTCGGATACTAGGAATGTAGACCGGTGACCGTGACGCCTAAGCATCCGTGTGCGTTTCTACAAACCCGACACCTTAAGCGACGGCTCTCCACCTCTCAATTCCGACAGGCAGGGCCTTCTCGCCTCGGCCGTAGTCTTATCTCCGCGAGCTGAACGGAGTGTACTCTGACACAGTAGGTAAGAAAGTTAAAACGTTCTTTAAAACAGCATTTTAAAACATATACGTGGGTCGGAAGCTTATTTGGATGGCCAAATATGGGAGACTCAAATGTATGACATGTTATCTTTGTATATATGTGTAACACCCTTGCTTGAAACGGCGTGGCAGACTGGCAGTCTGGACGGATGGTGTGATCTGTGTGAGAGAGTGGCAATGGATTTGGGTAAGGCGGAGTGAGAGGGGAGCGAAGGTCATCCACACAGTGCCATGTCTTTAGCTACTGTGAAACTAAACAACTCTGCAAGGACCACCGATTTATAATATTGCAATTCAGTAGTTTTTTATTTAAGTCTTGTGCTTGGAACATGAAAAGTAGGGCCGTTAAGTTTTATGTCATCAAAAGCGTTGTATTTCCATAGATTTTATTTATTTCATGTACGATACGCCACCATATATCTTTTTTTCTTTGCAATATTTTAATCCTGACCCCTCAAGGAAAAATATGCGCGGTACCGCAAAACGGGATAAAACATTTTTGTGTTTTTAAAAAAATTTCAAAAACAACCAATTTTTTTAAACTTTACGACCAATGCACGACCGGAAGATATCAACCAATTTGAAAAATTCTTTTTATAATTTAAAACTTTTTCCCAGTAGCAACTTTTTCGGGGTATAGCAACACGAAATAAAAAGAAAAGTTTTTTTCGGCCCCCCTTATTATCTATATTAACAAATAGCTAATAAAGTATTTCGAATAAGCGGCATTGCTAAAGCTGTGTGCTAAAAGTGCTTACACGAGGACTTAAAGAGATGACTTCCACCTTCTTGACAGCCGCACAAAATATGGGCCTTAAAATAAACGAGGAAAAAACCAAAATGTTAGCATCTATTCCAAATAACAGAGATAGAGCTAGAAACGCCGAAGAAAACTTCAGTATAGACCAATATAATTTTGAGGTAGTAAATAAGTTTACATATTTGGGTTCTCTCATAACAAACGATAATGACACATCTGAAGAAGTAAAACGGAGGGTACTGCTAGCAAACAAATGTTATTTTGGACTAAGCAAGCAGCTAAAAAACAGAAATTTAAGCCAGAAAACCAAACTAATAATATATAGAACACTCATCCTACCAGTGCTGACATATGGGTCAGAAACATGGACCATCTCCAAAACAGACGCAAATCTTCTGCTCGTCTTCGAAAGGAAGATACTAAGAAGAATAATGGGCGCATTCTGTGAGAATGGTATTTGGAGAAGGCGATATAATTTCGAATTGTACGAGAAGTATAAAAAAATAGTAAATGGTAGAGATGTAATATCCTTCATAAAAATAGGTAGGCTTAGATTGGCTGGACATGTGTCAAGAGCAAATGAAAATTACCCACCCAAACGAACTCTATTATCGGTCCCAGTGGGAAATAGGAGTAGAGGCAGACCACGACTGAGATGGAGGGACGGTGTGGACGAGGACGCAAGGAAAATCGGCGGGGCAACCGTCACTAAAAAAATTTACAGTTGTTTATTTTTTATTATATTATGTATATTTGAATCTAATCTCTATTTACATATTTTAGGTACAACTCGCTTATATCAAAAATAATGAAACTAAATATCTTTGTAGTGGTTTCATTATTAGTAAAAATTACGTTCTTACCTCAACCCAATGTGTTACTGGAGAAGGGGCGTAAGTACAGAAAAAACATAGTTATTATGTCAGCTAATAAAAAAATATTTAATATAATTTTTGGTTATATAACAATTTTTTTTTCAAACGTCACAAAAGTATTAATAATTCTTGCCTTCCTCTCAGTGTCAATGTATCTGTTTCGCCATATAGTGTTATTAAGGCATCCTGCCAGTCTATTTGCTTTTTGTACTTGATCTCTCACTTTATTGTCCAGGTCTCCATAGCTAGACAGTGTAATTCCCAGGTATTTTATTTCCATTACTTGTTCAATACTTATGCCACAAATTCTTTTGCTCTCATGTTAAATCTCTGAACCAGTATTGGCAGACTATCTTACTTTGTTTACTATTCTACATCCTCTTCCTTTGTTAACGATTTTGATGATTTCATCCATGATCAAATTGGAGAGCATGGAGCTCAATGAATCCCCTTGTCTTATTCCGCTGCCTGTTTCTATAGGTTCTGTAAGTTGTCCATGTCCATTTATTCTGACTTCCATTTTGTTGTTTTGGTAGATGTAGATAGTTTTTATAATATTTAGGGAAACTTTACTATTATACAGAAGATGGATTACATATTTGAGTCTTGCTCCGTCAAACGACAGAGCAAGACTCAAATTTTTTCGTTTCTTTAGATCAATCAGACACAAAAATGCTGATCTCTTATACTCTCATATATATATTTATATATACATATATTAAAATGTTTCGTAGAGATCAGCCAGAATTTGTAAGAGCTGGAGTCACAGATGACAAGGATGTGACAAATGAGCAGATACGATCCATTCACACTATTCTAGCGCTTTTATATATAGCGCTTATTAGGGTCAAAGAAGATTTTAACTTTAATAAGTTTGTAAGTCCAGCGTGTTTATACACTAGCAATGAGAACCCGGATGGACCAGGTATTCACACAGGTAAGTAAAAACCAACTATCAGAGAATAACTAAGAATAGAAATTTGAGTAGTCTAATTTTCCCCTATCAATGTCTTGTGTCGGTTTAGTTCTTGGTAATATTATCTCTAATTTTTTATATGTTTTTACTAATTTTATTATAGTTTTTTTCTCAATTTATATTTAGCTGATAATCCTTATAATAAATATACCATATCTGTTTATTGAAATCTATTTTTTAAGCTGGAGGGTTAAAGAGGGACTATTAAAGAACGATGATCTAGCAGGTCTGAAACGAGAAAAATTAAGACGAGTAGAAGGTTTACTTTGTACCTACTTGATTTGTAGACCTCAGTTTGAGTTGAGTCTGCTCATTAATATGTGTTGATTCTAGGAATTGGTTCTGTAATAAGAGTTCTAATATTGCCTTTTTAGATTTGGTAGAGGTGTCTTCAGGTCTTTTAAACCTAGTCTCTGACCGGATCTTTGAAAAGAATCTTCCGGATAGTTCGCTGGAGAATACTATGACAAAATTTCGCTTTGTTATATACTTTTTTTTATTTTTTATTAAATTATTGTTGTTATATATACTCATAAGAGTTTTTCTGTTCTGCTTAGTGTCCCAATTCTTTTTTTGATAAATCTTTGCTAAGATTAGTACTATTACAGCAATTAATAATAAACTCAACAGGCTTTTGGCCTAGGGGTTTTCATGGGGTTTGGTGTTGGAGTTGGCGTGGGGTTGGTGAGAACATTTTTAATGGCTGGATTTTGATTGGAGGATGCAGCGGACGATATTTTGTTAAAACAGGTCTCCATGTCGTAGATAACCGGATGCCGTTATCTCTTTAAATAGGACAATTTGGCATTTTTTAAATTTCTATGGCTAGCCGAGAATCCTTCAATTAAAATACAGCCGTTATAAATGTTCGCGCCAACCCCCACGCTAACCTCCTCCCAAACCACGTCACAATCGGTATAAATGAACCGTCCGCTGTTTCCAATAGTAGTAGTGCATTGATTAGTGGTCAGTCTAGTAGTCTCTGGGGGCTCGGGAGACGAGGCTAAAATTCAACGAGGTTCAAACCGGAAATCTGTTGAGTTTAATACTAATTCTTGTAATAGTGCTTTAGGTTTAATTGTATTAACCGCGGAAGTCTTTCTGAAAGTATATATATATATATATATATATATATATATATATATATATATATATATACAATTTGGATTTATTCTACATGAAAAGGTTTGTCAAGTTTTTTATAATACTATTGAATTATTCCTATGTATTCTCATTTTGCTTTCTATTTTTTAGGATGGCATCCAACTGATATTGGAGAAGACAAGCAGACGAACATGGTACAACTTTTCCTTAACTTTGATAGTAATGAAAGTTGCAATAACACCCTTGTTCCTACTGAAAAAGGCGTATTACCGGAGGCCATAGTAAAAAATAAGATAGTGTGTGCTGGAGGAAAGACAACTGATGGATGCCAGGTAATTTATTTTGTAAATAAGTTGAAAAAAAAGTACTTTAAAGGTATGTAAAGGATTTAATTCCTAAATGAGCGCTTTTGGCTTACAAAAGCCATGTTCAGAGATATGCTACAATATAATAATTTATTGTAAGTAATTATCTAAATGCAATCCCATCGTTTAAAAAGACAAATAATGTTTTCATTAAAATTTAAAGACTTTTTAATAAGATCTATGCTATATCTATAAAAATTTATGCTTAGCTAAGCATCTTCTAAAAAATAGCAAATAGATTTTAAAAATGTATAGATTTTTGAAAAAGAAACCAAACTACAACAAAAGATACAAAAAATTAGACTATTCTATAAGACTGATATCAAAATTTTTTCCAATGTATCATAATTTTAAAAATTGAGTTGCTTTTAAATGGAATATTGGCTGATATTTAAAATGAATCACTCGTATCTATATAATTTTTGTTTAATATTTCACCCTTATAGTCTGAACTCTTATATGTTTAATCAAAACGTCTTTTAAAAACTTAGCAATTATTATTTGGTTATAATATGTGTTTATTTATTGCACTTAACTTCTTATATTTTTAGATTGACTCTGGCAGTCCTCTGCAGATAGATCGCAAAGATAGTAATGAGGAATCATGCATGTATTATGCAGTAGGAGTCTCATCCTTCGGATCAAGAGTTTGTGGCAAGAAAGAACTACCAGCGGCTTTTATCAGAATTTCTTATTATATTAAATGGATTGTAAATAATGTCTGGCCTCCTGCAAATAGGAGAATCCGTTTCTTTTAGCTGAGAACAAGGAATAGTATGATTCTAGCAGTAGTAAATTTGTTACACTTTCAAGTATTTTTTTAAATAACAGTTTTATTTAAAATTATTATATTTTTATTATTATATTATTATTATATGTATTATATTATGTATTATAATAATGTCGCGTATATCAGATATAAGTAGAGAACACGGACTTGATCTTAATACGAAGAAAACAAAGTACATGGTAGTCAGTAAGCACGAAATATTAAATACACAGCTTTTGGTTAACAAACATCCAATTGACAGAGTGGACAGCTACACATACCTTGGTACCAACATTAACAGCCAATGGAATCACTCCAGTGAAATAAAACAACGCATAGGAAAAGCGAGATCGGCGTTCATAATGATGAAGTCTCTTTTCAGAAGTCACGATTTACCACTTGCTACCAATATCTCTCTCATTAGATGGTATGTATTTTCTACGTTATTATACGGAGTAGAGCCCTGGACACTTTCCGAAGCTTTTTTAAGAAAACTCGAGGCATTCGAGATGTGGTGTTACAGACGTATTTTAAGAATTTCATGGGTGGATCGTGTGACTAATGATGAGGTCCTACGTAGAATAGGCAAGGAATGCGAGATTATTAACACCATCAAAGAGCGCAAACTAGAATATCTTGGCCATGTTATGAGGAATCAACAGAGATACGGCTTGTTGCAACTCATTCTTCAGGGCAAGGTATTTGGAAAGAGAGGACCAGGAAGAAGACAAATATCTTGGCTTCAAAACCTGAGAAAGTGGTTTAATACATCGACAACCGGACTATTCAGAATAGGAACAAGCAAAGCTAGAACAGCCATGTTGATCGCCAACATCCGGTACGGATAGGCATCGTAAGAAGATATTATTATTGTATTTCAATATTGTATTATATATATATAACGAGTTTATTACAGCTGCCGCCGTTTCTCGCAACCTAACTTCCAACGCTTGCGATCGTTCCAGTCATCTACTTGTAGACCCCTATCTTCCATTGCTTTTTTTACTTCTTGTCTCCACGATCTTCTTGGTCTTCCCTTTTTCCTGAGTTTGGTGGGGATCCACTGTAACATTCTCTTTGGCCATCGTTGATCATTCATCCTTTCTACATAGCCATACCATTTCAGCCTTTTGCATTATATAGTTTCCAGGACGTCAATGTCTATGCCCATACGCTCTCTGATTTCAGTATTCCTTACTCTATCTCTTCTAGCGAGTTGGCAACATCTTCTCCAATAATTAATTTCCATTGCTTTTATTTTGGATGCGTTATTTTTATTTATTACCCAAAGCTCTGAACCATATGTAGCAATGCTTTCTATGACACTTTTGTATATCCTAATTTTTGTGTTTCGGGTGATGTGGTTATTCCAAAGTATACTATTCAGTTGACGTATTGCTGAATTTCCTTGACCAATTCTAGTAGCTATTTCTTTTGTATTCCGACCATTGTTTGTAATGTTTACACCGAGATATTTATAGCTATCAGTATTTTAAATTTGTTTGCTTCCTAGTTCTAAGTGCTTTCCTTCACCTCCCACTACTACGTACTCTGTTTTTGATGGATTAATTGATAAGCTCCACTTAGTATATTCTTCATCTATTTCTCATAACATTTAGAGGATATCATCTTGATCTTCTGCAAGTATTACTTGGTCATCAGCAAAATGCAAGCTGTACAGTGTATGGTCTCCAATTTTAACACCCATAGGTTCACATTTTATTTTCCAAATATCCAAAACCCCCTCCAAATAAATCTTAAAGAGTGTAGGTGCAATGCAGCAGCCTTGGCGAAGTCCTTTGGTCACTTTTATCTTTTTTGTCACTTTTTGTCCAATCTTTATTACACTCGTCATATCATCGTACAACTCCCTTACAGCATTAATGTAAATCGGTGGAATATTCTTGTCTTCTAGCACCTGCCATAGCTTGGCTAATGGGACACTGTCATACACTTTTTGAAGATCAATAAATACCATGTGTGTCTCCATATTATGTTCCAAACGCTTTTCTATTGTTTGTTTTAGGCAGAACACATTTTCTATACAAGAACGACCAGTACGAAAGCCACTCTGATCTTCAGCGTATTCCCAGAAATCTTCAATTCGGCTTTTAATTATCTTCCCGTAGACTCTACAGATTGAGTTAGTTACACTAAGCCCTCGGTAGTTCTTACAATCTTTTCTGTCGCCTTTATTTTTGTATAGATTGCTGATATATGCAGTTTTCCATTCTGGGGGTAGCTCTTCTCCTCTCAGGAATAAATTAAAAGTATAAGCCAATAGCTGAAATAGTTTGTCAGGGCCATATTTAATCATTTCAATGGGTACTCCCCCCGGTCCTGGAGCCTTTCATTTTTCATAGCGTTGGCGTGTTTTTTAATTTCTTCTGGTGTTATTTCAGTTTCTTCGCGGTAGGAAATATCACATTTTTGGTAGCCAATATCTTGGAATTCTGTTCGATCTTCTGTCAGCATTTGTTCATAATATTCGACCCATAATTCTGGGGCTCTAATTGTTTTCCAGTCTTCTTTACTTCTTGCTGTACCCATAAAATTTTCTACGTTATCGCAGGCTTTATTCCACATCTCATTTTTGGCTTTATTTACCTCTTTTTTTACTTCTTTGTTAAAGCTGTTGTACTGTTGTCGATAGTAAGGGTCCTTTATTGCTAGCCATTTGTTATACATATTCTTCTTCTTCCCCACAAGATCTTCTATTTCTTTATTCCAACATTCATTTCTATTTTTTTTTGCTATCCACTTCTCCAATAGCTTTCACTGCAGCTTCGTCAAGAGCTTTCATAATTTCGTTGTACGTATTAATTGGTGAGGAGTAACAAACATCGTGCAATTTCAGATTCAACCTCATTCGATACAGAAACTGGGTAGACTCATTTTCAAAACCTTGTAGATTATATCTCTTTGTTGAAATGTCTTGCAGTATCATTGAACTTTCGTTTTCATTTTGTCGTTGGCTTCCTTTAAATGTAAATAGTAGTCACGCTTTAAGCAAATGGTGATCAGATCCACATTCTGCTCCTCGATGGACTCTAACGTTATTAACCTTTATTGTGGAGTTTTCTTTGCATATACAGTAATCGATTATTGATTTCAAATTCCTCGTTGGCTGAATCCACGTGAATTTATGAATATCCTTGTGCTGATAATATCCATTCATTATCTTTAAATTCATATGATCGCAGAAACTTATTAATCTCTCACCGTTTTTATTTATTTTTTCTTCTCCAAATGGACCGACCACTTTGCTATTTACTTTTCTTTCGGTTCTAGCATTTACATTGTATTATTAATATTTAATTAGTATTAAACTGTCTATTGGCTAATAAAGACCTCTAGTGATTCATGGTGTATAAATCTCTAGTTAGGGACTATAGACAGTATGACTCGTAGAGCCCGCAGGCAGCATGAGATGGTGTTTTCCATACTTTCTTTAATCAGGAACCACTTTTGATAAAAAAAACATTTTCTTATCATATACAGTTAATTCGCTATTTAATAACATTGCCAAAAGTGGGAAAATGTTTTTACATGCACTTTCTATCAGCTAGTTACATAGCTTCTTTCTTTTAACGTTTTTCTTCCGTATTTAACCAAGAGAAAGGGCTACATTAGTGCCTAGATTTTTCTAGAATTATAAATTTGACTTTATGTAATAAGCGGGATAACGTGATTACCACATTAATGCCCAAGGTCTCGTTAAAGAACAGCGAACTAAAAATAAATCTAGAGTTAGTAACTTTTATTAGATTATTTTTTTGTATAGATATTTATAAGCCTTTATTAGCTTTTCTTGTAAATGACTGTTTGAATATTTATTTTGAAAATGTCCATATACAGGAACAAATCAACAACAACAGATGCATTTTGGAGATGATTCACATAAAAAAACTAAAATTAATTTGCTAAAGTTGGCCCTAGACTAACATGCAAATACGCAGATATTAAGTTTTTAAAGTTTGACCACTAGCATATCTTTTTCCTGAAAAGATTTAAAGAATTATCTGGTTTGAACATAAATCAATGTAGTTATTAAACGTTTTAATTTATAGACCCAAATATCTATACAGGGTGAGTCATGAGGAACTTTACATACTTCTACCATATGTAGAGTCCCTCAGGGAGCATATCATGTGGCAACTAAAAACTGTCAACTCCTCTTCTTTATTAATTAACAGGGTGATTTGTGTAATTGACCATTTATTTCATTTTACTGTAGTGTTTATACGGCTCATTTGATTTTTTAAATTTTTGCATGATACAGTACACTACTATCAAGCATTCGACTGGTATTAGCTAAACTAAAAAATTCCAGGACTGGCTTTGGAAAAATTAATTTAGGGATTCGTATTAAATATTACACCCTGTATAAATTTTTTTTAAAATGCAATAAGTGATTTTCAAACTACATAAATAGCCAATGAAAACGACATATGCGACAATGTTGTCGCACTTTTATTAAATTTTTAGTGAACGATCAAATCTTACCAAAAATAGAACAACCATAATGAAGTATCAAATTATAAGGTATTAATTTAAACAAATGTTATAAATTTCAAACATTTTAATTAAAATGAGTTACTATAACATAATCTAATACGTAGAAAATTAACATCTTTACTGTCACTTTGTATTATCTCTACGATAGAATCAATTGTTTTTCAATTTTAAATTTTTACTCATAGATCGTATTGGGGCATTATTTTCGATAAATAATAAATTAAATTGATTAAAACGTGGAACCTCTTGTATGTGTTAGTTTTTGTTGATTGTAAATGATTAAAATTTTATGTCAAATAATAATACATTGCATCAACTGTACTAAATAAATATAAATCTAAAAAAGTTTAAAATGAAGGTTGGCGTTGACCGTTTGACGTTTCTTGATATTTTATACCCATTGTCATTATTGTCATTATCAATTGTTATTTATGTGTACAAGAATACATATTTCTTCTGTCATATCTACGTTAAGTACATTGTGTTAGTTTTGGTAGAGCTTTTGTTACTTTCGTTCAAAATGCCACATCAGTTTTCGACCACAGAATATGCAGACATAATATTTGTTTATGGATTCTGTAATGGGAATGGTAGGGCTGCTAGTAGAGAATATCGCAGGAGATTTCCTAATCGTCGAACTCCCAGTCATCCAACATTTGGGTGAGTTTTTAATTATTTGCGAGAAAATGGCACTTTTCCTAGTGGGACAGCAGAGCGACATGTAGATGAAGCGCAGGAAGATGACATTATGGACGCCGTTACTATGAACCCTACAATAAGCACTAGACAAGTAAGTCGAGAACTCAATGTTACTCAATCAAAAGTAAGTAGAGTCTTACAAAAAAATAATCTACACCCATATCACATTCAAATGGTTCAGCGACTACATGCTGGAGATGAGATCGATAGGTTGGAATTTTGTAGATGGAATAACAATAATCTACCAACGCTATACAGGACACTATTTACAGATGAAGCCAATTTACTAGAGACGGGATAAATAATTCACGAAATTCACATGTGTGGGCAGAAGAAAATCCCCATGCTATTCGAGAACGTCGTTCTCAGTTAAGGTTTTCGGTTAACGTGTGGATTGGTGTCATAAATAACCAATTAGTAGGTCCTCACTTTTTTGATGGTCCTTTAACAGGGCAGGTCTATTTGAACTTTCTACAAAATATTTTGCCGAATTTGCTTGCCAACGTGAACGTTGCTATCCGAGGGATGTATTTTCAGCATGATGGGGCACCCCCACACTTTTTACTGGCAGTGAGACAACATATCAATAATGTTTATGGCAACAGGTGGATAGGACGTGCAGGTCCTATTTCGTGGCCTTCAAGATCCCCTGATTTCAATCCCGTTGATTATCATATTTGGGGACGATTAAAGCAACTAGTTGACGCAGCGAATATTAATAACCGACAACAATTAATTGATAGAATTATACATTGTTGTAATACTATTAGAAACGATCCCCAGAGTATCCGTAATTCAATACGTCAATTAACAATTCGGCAACAAAAATGTGTACAGGCTGCAGGGTTCCATTTCGAAAATCTATTTTGAATTATTTTTATTTTGTTACCATTATTGTATCTTTTCCAGTTCTAATTTATGGGTTTATCATAACTATGTACATATTTTTAGTTTTTTTTTTTAATTTTTCTTCGTTATTGTTAGTAGTTACTGTTTTTTGTTGTGCAGTGACTCAGTTTATCATTTCAATTAAAATGTTTGAAATTTATAACATTTGTTTAAATTAATTACCTTATAATTTGATACTTCATTATGGTTGTTCTATTTTTGGTAAGATTTGATCGTTCACTAAAAATTTAATAAAAGTGCGACAACATTGTCGCATATGTCGTTTTCATTGGCTATTTATGTAGTTTGAAAATCACTTATTGCATTTTAAAAAATATATATACAGGGTGTAATATTTAATACGAATCCCTAAATTAATTTTTCCAAAGCCAGTCCTGTAATTTTTTAGTTTAGCTAATACCAGTCGAATGCTTGATAGTAGTGTACTGTATCATGCAAAAATTAAAAAAATCAAATGAGCCGTATAAACACTACAGTAAAATGAAATAAATGGTCAATTACACAAATCACCCTGTTAATTAATAAAGAAGAGGAGTTGACATTTTTTAGTGGCCACATGATATGCTCCCTGAGGGACTCTACATATGGTAGAAGTATGTAAAGTTCCTCATGACTCACCCTGTATAATACATTACGTCTATAATATGTTAAAAGGCAAAATAATTTTTTTTAGTCAAAGAAATAAAAAGATCATAAAAATCTTAAATAGCGGAGGTATGGGGGGTTGGGTTAAATGTAGGAATGCCTACCGCAATCCAGAAAACCTTAAATAAAGATTAGAGAGAATATCGAATAGCCAAATAGCCGTCGTCGATTGAATGGTATTAGGTAATCGTCGGCTTGGTCGGGTGATAGCGAACTGGAGGAGAACAGAGCAGGCAACGAATAACTGGAGTATCTAAACTCGATAACGATTAGTAGCATGATAAATCCGAATTTGCACATGGTTTCGATTATAGAACGCGATATCGGGAGCACTTTACCGTTAATTGAGGATAGAGTTGGAGTTGGGGCGAAGAGGGAGGCGAGACTTTATGATCGGGTCAATTCGGGAAGGGATGTGAAGGCAGGGAGGGTTTCATTGCTGGAACGTGGTGGTTACGGAATGGATAAACGTTTATAGTCCGTGAGCTAGTAGAAAAGATCCTAGTATTAGGAAGAAAGTTATTACTTCAGTTATCTCAAAACCCTAGGCCATATCACTCCAAAATGGCACTTATTCAATAGTAACACAATTAGGATAAATATTTGTATATTCGTAACAAATAACTCTTTTAACTTTAATTACTGGGTTAAATCACCTATTAAGAAGCGGGTCCGATATGCGGAACTACGAAAACATCGCTAATGTATTTACAGCCACCGTAAACAAAGTTATTATTGCCAATATGATCGCAAACGTTCGATAATCAGATAGGATACTGAAAGAAGAAAAAAGAAGAATATTGACTGAGTTTAATAAAAAAGTATCTAAATCAGGAATGTGACTAGCGATAATTTAACACTTTCATTGCCGACGGCACACACCGTGCGTCATCGGCTATTGTCGTCACAGGCCAACACCAAGTGCTCGAGCGCATAGGTGACTTTTCTCAAGATCTCAAGTAGTAGAGTAAAGTAGTAGTAGTAGTATGGTCGCATGGTACAATGAATACACAAGGTATGATATTGCGCATGACATTTGACAGCTGGCCCAGGAGTGTGACGTAGTTAAGATCGCCTGAATCACCTCGAACCCATTATTACAGCTTAACGTACACATTAATTTTGAAATTATGGTTAAAAAGTGATCTAATTTTTTTTTAAATGTTTTGTTTTGGTTATAATTGAATAAAAAATATATTTTCAGTAGCGTAAAACCTTTACTTCTCTTAGAGATTCAGGCAAAATATTTATTTTTGTTTTCATACATATAGTAATAATATAAGTACTCTTTTTGTATGCAAATCCCTTGAAATTTAAAAATTGTCTGCAGAGGAAATACTGTGAATAGGTAAATAGTAGTAGATTTGCTTATTCTGATTTACTGTCACTCACTTCCAAGCAGTTTTACCGAAATAAAAACAAAATAGAGTACAATAGAGAAAAATCTGTTTTACAATTCAATATGGTTTTTTAGATGAGTTATAATGAAATTTAGTAAAATAAAAAATATACACATTACTATAACCTACCGATTATTATTATGCAAAATTTACTTATCAAACAATATAATAATATGAAAATAAGACACAAATTAGTTCAAACGCAAAACACAATAAATATCGACTTCAGACGACTTTACACCGGCAAGACAGAAAACTTGTATAAAAACAAAAGTTCAACAATAATATCGGTTATCAATGGTGACTATTGGAAATTGCAAGTTATGAGATAATAAATATATTTTAAAGTATCTTAATACTGACTGAGTCATCTATTTTATAATAGAAAAATAATTTAGATATATGCTTATATATGTGTCTTTATACAAATGGTGTTTAGTTACTATTTATTTATACTGTATAGTATCTAGTATATAGTAGTTATTTGCCATTGTATATATGGTTTTGTACCTTTTTCAAAGTACGCTGTGCAATTGCTTGTTGCAATAGTGACAATGAAGATAAAATCTTTAGGTTTTATACATTTCCTAAAGATAGCGTGACCAGAAAACTGTAGATTATATCTTGTTGTAGATAGGATAATTTTAATTGTAATACTGCAAGAATTTGTTATACACATTTTAAAACTGAAGATTACCAAAGAAATCTACAACAGGAACTTTTAAATTACGTTTCTAAAAAGGGTCTAAAACTCAAACCTGAGACAGTACCTAGGCTTTATTTGCCTAAATCAACATCGGCTACCCTTTTAACCAACCAAAAGAAGGAGGCGTACAAGGAGGCAAACACAGAGAGTCCAAAAAGTATGTTGAGCAGCTTCTTACTACTTCTAGGTCAACAATGTAAGTCTAAATCTTCATTTTTATTAATTATTAGTCATGAAACCTTAATAGTTTTTTCATATCGATTTGTTAAGTAAGAAATTAGCCTCAGCCTGCTATGCAATTTGCAATAAGAACTGTTTCGGAGGAAATCAATTTAGCATCTTCCAAAATAACATATTTTTTTTTGATAAATCATGTTATCATTATTAAAATATACAATGTTATCATTATTATAAACAATACCAAGATAATTTTATGTGTGTATATTACAAAAATGTCATTTTAAATGTTGTGCAATATTGTGTGCCCTCGCTACACTCATATTCGATGGCCAGCTAGCTCATTCGATATAAATAAAGTTGACTTTGTCATTATTTATTTTGATTTTGTGTTTAGTTCAGTAGGTATATATACGTACAAATTTTGTGTACCTCCATTACCACTTTTCTGTATCTTTTTAAACATCTGAAATATCGAACTCTGGAGTATAAGTTAATTAACCTGTATCTACGTGTAATAAAAGATAATTAAAACTTGTCTTATAAAGGATATCTATGTTTTATAAAGGATAAATATTATAATAACATAATTTTATCATCTCTTTATAATTACTATAATTAAATTAGCCAAATTATATAAAAAAACTTAAAATTAAAAGTCTTTCCTATACAACTACATTCAAATGTTGCGGGAATAAGCGATCTTGACTACGTCATGCGCGAAAGCGAACCGATTTTGGAACATTATTTATCATACCTTGTGTATTCATTGTACCATGGGCCAACACCAAGTGCTCGACCGCATAGGTGACTTTTCTCAAGATCTCAAGTAGTACGGTAGAGTACTAGTATGGCTCTGGCCTTCGTTAGAAGCAGTTCTGTTTTTGTTGGCCGTTCAGATATAGTCTAAAATATATACGTGCATTAGCGGTTTCAGAATTTTGTGATTTGTTATTATAGCTATGGATCGTAACGTTGCAGGACCTAGTTCAAAGCGTGCAAATACAGAACGACATGTGAGGATCCCATTGTCGAATAAACAGCTTTAAGAATTAGCAGATTCATTGTGGGGAAGTTTAGAGTAGAAGAAGATCCAGTACTTTCATCAGATGATTTTTGGGCGGGGGCGGATGATAATGCTGACAACGATAGAGTTGAGGCTGATATTGTAAGTAATCCTAAAAATGTTTTTAGCGACGATGATGACGATATCCCTAAAACAAGATTTTTTCCAGACTGGAATAATATTCCTAATTTAAAAACAATTGATTTCGCTGGAATACCTGGCTTTCGTGCACCACCACCTGTTAGTAATAATCTATACGATTTTTTCAGTTTGCTTGTAACTTGCTAAATTACATTGTAGATCAAACGAATACTAATCATCATTATCAGTGGCGTTACAGCTCTTTATGAGCCAAAGCCTTCTTCAGAACAATCCTCCATTCGCCCCTGTCTCTGGCAACTCTTCTCCATGCTCTAATTCTGATACACTTCAAATCATTTTCTAGGTTGTCTTGGTACCTAAGTCTCGGTCTTTCTCTTCTTCGTTGTCCGATCGGCCCTCTTTGGTCAAAAACTTTTCTGACTATGGCATCTTCCTCTCGTCTGATTATATGACCTATCCATCTGAGGCGTGCTACCTTAATGAATTTTACAACGTCAGGTTCTCCAAATCTTCTATACAACTCAATGTTGTAACACCTGCGCCACAAACCTTGTTCTTTTATGCCTCCATATATTCGTCTTAGTATTTTTCGCTCAAAACGTTTGAGCAATTCTTGGTCATTCTGTGTTAGTGTCCAAGTGTCTGAACCATATGTTAGCACTGGTCTTATTAGTGTTTTGTATACAGTCAGTTTAATTTTTCTATGCATTTTTGAGGCCATCTGTCTTCTTAAGCCATAGTAACACTTATTGGCGAGCACTATTCTTCTTTTGATTTCTTTACTGGCGTTGTTATCTTTGGTTAGCAGCGACCCTAAGTATATGAAGGTGTCAACACTTTCCAGTTCTAGGTCATCAATTATTATTCGTGTAGGTGTCGGGCTGCTTGACCTAGTGCAACACATATATTTGGTCTTTTGAACATTTATATTTAGTCCCATTCTGTGTGCAGATGCTCTTAACGACCGAAATGCTTCAGTTAGAGATTCTGTGGACCTACCTATGATGTCTATGTCATCTGCGTATCCGACAATTTGTACTGATTTGTTAAAGATAGTACCATTCGTAGTAATCTCCGCCTCTCGAATTATTTTTTTTAATGCCAGGTTCAATAAGAGACACGATAGTCCATCACCCTGTCTTAGTCCATTTTTGCAATGGAAGGGTCTTGAGAGATCGTTTTGGATTTTAACCATGCTCTCTGCACCTGTGAGTGTAAGTTCAGTTAACCGGACAAGATCAAACGGAATGCTAAATTCTACCATAGCAAGTAGAAGTTTATTTCTATTAAGGGAGTCGTATGCGGCTTTGAAGACAACAAATATGTGGTGGGTGTCGACGCCGAACTCTAGGGTTTTTTCAAGGATCTGCCTCACTGTAAATATCTGGTCCGTTGTTGATTTACGAATACTTATGCAGAGGAATTTTTTTAAGTTATTCTACTTTCGTAAAATTCAGAATAACCGAGTGGAAACCACTTTCTCAAAGATTTTTTTTGACACGTGGTTCCAAATGGAAAATGTACAACTCAATCGGCTACAAGGCTGCTGGAAAAAAGATGAATTGTTTGCTATTCCTACTTTACAAAAATACTTGAGCAGAAATAGATTCATGATCATTACCAGATGCTTTTCATCATCATCCAGCCTCAAGAGTCCACTGCTGAACATAGGCCTCTTCCTCATGTTTCCAATGCTTTTACTTTTTAAAAAATGCATGTCTTTAGAGAAATCCTGGTTTTGGCGTTTATATAAAATCAGAAATTTTCAAAATTATTTCAATAAACGAATGGATGAAATTTGTTACCCTGTAAAAATCGTTATCCTTAGATGAGTCCGTGATGCTGTGGCGGGAAAGACTGTCTTTTCGCTAATTTTTAAAAGGCAAACGACACAAGTTGGGCATAAAATTGTATATATTAGCTGAACCAAATGGTATGGTGTTGGGATGCAATGTATACAGTCGTGCTCAAGGTGAAACTGATGGTACAGATCATACTGAAAAAGTATTATTGTCACTGATAAAAGGTTTCGAGAACAATGGACATTGAGAAATTGGTTAAGCAAAAAACTTATGTTGCCAGTACTCTCCGAAGAGGCAGAAAACAGAATCCGAAAGTCGGTATTGACGCAAAAATTAAGAAAGGCAAAATAGTTACTAAATATCTAGAGGGGGGTTGCAAGCGAAGATGTAGGGAATGCAGCAAACAAAAGATTCGAACGTGTACCCAATATTATTGTTTTTCATGCGAATGAGAACCAGGGCTTTGTTTACAAAATTGCTTTACAGAATATCACAAAAAATTATAGATATTGTATTTTGATATTTCGTGTATTTCTTTTCTGTGGAAAATATCTTTTTTTTACACTAAATGTTCTGCTCAGTTTCTGCAACATTATTTTAGTGTTAAAATGTCAGTATACAGGGTGGTCCTTAAGTAATTGTACAAACAGAAACCGTAGATTCTACACTTTAAAATATTACGATCCAAGCCAACTTGTTTTAATAAAATGTTGATATTAAGAAAGATACAGGGTGTTAAACTGGAAATTTAAAATTTTATTTTTCACTATAACTTTTACGTTTGTAAATACTTGTGGACAAAAATTTACAGTTGGATGCTTTTGAGTAGGATAAATTATAATTTTATACATACTTTATTGTAACTACTAGAGGGCGCCACATATGCCACATTCTTCTTCTTCATGTGCCTTGTCCGTTCCGAACGTTGGCAATCAACTTGGCTATTCTGACTTTGTTTACGGCAGATCTGAATAGTTCAGCAGATGACAATCCGAACCATTGCCGCAAGTTTTGGAGCCACGAGTGTCTTCTCCTCCCTGGACCCCTTCTGCTGTCTATTTTCCCTTGAATGATCAGTTGTAGTACTCTATATTTATTATGTCTCATAACGTGACCCAAGTATTCCAACTTTCTTTTCTTTATACTTATTCCTACCTCTCTCTCTTTACCTATCCGGCGTAGTACCTCTTCGTTGGTCACGTGCTCAGTCCAGGATATACGTAATATACGTCGGTAAGCCCACATTTCGAAGGCCTCTACTTTTTTCATCATTGTTGCGGTCATTGTCCACGCCTCCATTCCATATAACAAAACCGGGAATACATAACATTTCAGAAGTCGAATTTTGAGAGGTAGGGTGAGGCTTTTAGAGGTGAAAATTTGCTTCATGCTAGTGAACGATGCTCTTGCCTTTTCTACTCTTATACGTATTTCCTTTGCTTGATCCCAATTTGAGTTAACTGTTGTTCCCAAGTAGATGTACGAATCCACGTGTTCAATTCTTTCATTGTCTAATATCAGTTGCTGTGGTGGTTGTTGGGTTTTGCTTACTAACATCCATTTGGTTTTTGTGATATTTAGTCTGAGTCCGTATTGTGCACTTGTTTTTTGTATCTTACTCATTAGGCAACTCAGTTCCTCCATGCTACTTGCTAGAATCACAGTGTCATCAGCATACCTTATGTTATTAATTATTTCTCCATTTATCTTTATGCCTTCTGTGCTTTCCTCCAGCGCTGTCTTAAATACTTCTTCTGAGTATATATTAAAGATAATGGGAGACAAGCTACAGCCCTGTCGTACACCTTTCTTGATCTCAATTTTATTGGTCAATGTAGATCCTACTTTTACTTTAGCTGTTTGGCCCCAATAGAGACTCGCTATTGTTCGAATGTCTCTGTAGTCGACTCCGATCTTATGGAGAACTTCAATTATCTTTTCGTGCTTTACGTTATCGAATGCTTTTGCGTAGTCTATAAAGCATATGTACACGTCTTTGTTCATATCTCTGCAGCGCTGGATGAGTACCTGTAGACTAAAAAGTGCTTCTCTTGTCCCAAGAGAATTCCGAAACCCAAACTGCGAATCTCCAATGTTATCCTCGCATTTTTTGCTTATTCTGTTGTAAATAACCTTGGTGTATGCCTTCGAAATGTGGTTAATTAGACTTATCATCCGATGTTGATCACAAGACTTTGCTTTTGGTTTTTTCGGTATGGCAACAAAAGTTGACTCTAGCCAGTCTACAGGAAACTCCCCGCTGTTATAAATATTGTTAAAGAGTCTGACGAGTGAGTCTAGAAATTGACTGTTTGTTTCGCACAACATTTTCAATACTTCCCCGTATACGTTATCGTTGCCTGGTCTTTTGTTATTTTTAAGACCCTTTATAGCATTCTCCACTTCTGATTTTAGAATTGAAGGGCCAGTATCATCATTGTTCAGTGTATACCCACTAGGACGGTCATCATTAAACAGTTGTTCCACATAAGTTTCCCAGATTCTAACTATTTTGTCGGGGTCTAGTTGTAGATTTCCATTATCATCGCATAGCCCTTTCGATATAATATTGTAGCTTTTCTTTGTTGCCACATGTGTGGCTTAAATTTGCGCTTAATTTTTTTGGTCTTTAAGTTAGCTCTATTTGTGTTAAAAAATATTAAAGATACATTATTTTTACAAAGAGAAGGTATACTCGTTATTAACCTGAAAATTCAACCGTTTTCTAGATAATCGCATTTTATAAGTCAGCTGCATACTAAATCTTAGTTTGATATTTGTGCGGTAAATCACTGAATACCTGTAGATAAGCATAATTCATAGTTTATTCTTATTAAAACAACTCAAAGATGATAATGTAACATTACAAAATGCTTTGTTATGGGTGCTAAATGTCTTATTGGTGAAAAGATTCTTCATCTTCTTCTTTAGGTACCGCGTATTCAGACGTTGGCCGTCATCATGTTTACAATTTCCCTTTTTTATCGCTTCTTAAGTTTCGATAATGGCGTTGTATTACTTTTTCTCTATTGTAAAATGCTGAAAACCCAAAATATGTGGTATATACAAGATGGTACACCACCACATTCTAGAGAGAAGGCAGTTAGAACATACTTAAATATAACTTTTCTGAACGTTGGGTTGGTCGTGGTAGTTATATTCCTTGGCAGGGTGGTAAAATATTGATATAATTATTTAATTCCTAAAAAATTTGAAAAGAATACTTATTATTCATTACGTAAATTGTTTACCGATTTATATTAGGACAAATAGAAACTAGAGCACAGGTATTGAATAACACATATGTGTCTTGTTTCATAATACTTTTGCTACAAATCTAACCTTAAAGACTCAGCATTTTTACAAATACATCATCATTGGCCTAATAACCGATATTGTTATAAATATAGTAAACACACAAGCAATATAGTTCAGTATAATATTAGTTCGTTAGTAAATCATAATAGTCCATTTGTTCGAGATGTATTTATAGTTACTCGTAAGCTGTAACGTAATCAAATAAATAAGTAATGTCATCGATAGGTTATTTCGTGTGTATATAAGTAACCAATGGACGAGATACATCACAGTTTAATACCTTATTTAACTTCTGCGATAAATAAGATGTAGTTCCATAATATACTATAAGATTTGGATATGTATCCAAAATAATATACTCATCCATTATACATTATAGCCACCAAGTAGCCCAAAATTTAATCCGCTTGATTTTGGTGTATGGGGAGCATTAAAACAACCTGTCTATAAGAATCTCATAAACATTCGAAACCAACTATGGGAAGAAATAAATACTGCAGCAGTTTCTTTCGAACTAATGATGCTATTTAATATGAGATGATCTTTTATGAAATATATTGACAAATGAATTAAAGAAAATGGTGGACATATCGAACACTTACTTTTAAAAAAAGTTTTGTTATTTAGTTTAACTATTTCTTAATTTGGTTTGTAAATAAAATGTTTTAATTATGACTTTAATTTAACATAAAACGTAAAGTGTCTGATGTAAAATCCTATTATTCTATTATTTTGTCAAATCCTATTATTAATTATCCTGGTGATATATTTATTTTATTTAATATTTCGTTAACTATTAACTTTAGTTAAAGGTATTTTATACCAAAATTCAGAAGTATTAATGTTTTTGTCTATTTTTTCTTCGTTGTCTGGAGTAATTGCCTTAAATCAGAGTTATGCAGCCGATTTTTAAAATGCGATTATCTCGAAAACTGTTGAGTTTTGAAGTTATTAACAGGTATATCTTTTTTGTGTTAAAATAATGTATCTTTAATATTTTTTGTCCCAAATATAGATAACTTAAAGAGCAAAAAAGTTAGGTGCAAATTTATACCACATATGTGGCGCCCTCTATCAGTTACATTAAAGTGTGCATCAAATTATAAATTCTTATATTTAAAAGTACCCAGTTGTAAATTTTTGTACATAAATGTTTACAAATATGAAAGTTATAGCGAAAAATAAAATTCTAAATTTGCACTTTAACACCCCTGTATCTTTCTTAATATCAACATTTTATTAAAGCAATTTGGCTTAAATCGTAATATTTTATAGTGTAGAATCTACAGTTTCTTTTTGTACAATTACTTAAGGACCACCCTGTATATAAACGACGCACTACCTGTGCCACCGGCCTTTCATCATCATCATCATCATTTGGCTCTACAACTCTATTTCTAACACAACTCTATGTGAGTCTTGCCCGCGTTTACTATTCTTGTATTCCCCCCATTTTGAGTAGATCACTGGCTACTGCACAGTTCCATCTCTTTCTTGGGCGACCAACTGACCTTCTGCCATTGGGCCTTTCCCAGAATGTGGCAATCAGGAGTCTTTTGTCACTTGATCTTAGTACGTGGCCCGCCCATCTTATTCGGTTTGCTTTAATGTAGCGTACTATATTTTCATCTCCCTATACTCTCTAAAGTTCATTATTGTGTCTTCTCCATTCTCCTGTCTCTTCTCGGCATGGCCCATAGATGGTCCGCAGTATCTTTCTTTCTAGTACCAGTAATTTTGTCGTTTCCCGCTGGTTCACAGTCCATGTCTCGCTTCCATACGTTATTGTGGGACAAATTATTGTCTTGTCTGGTATTGAGAGTATTTTTGATTTAAGTACGGTCATTAATGAGTAGTATGCCCTGTTTCCTGCAATAATTCTGGCTGCCAATTCCTCTTTATATATATTTTCAGATGTTACGATCGCTCTCAGGTACTTGAATTCTTTGACGACTTCAAAGCTGTATTCACTGATTGTTACGTTTTGTCTAACCCTTGGTCTTGGGTTCTTCGTAACCACCATGTACTTGGTCTTTTTCTCGTTTACCTTCAGACCAACTTCCTTGGCTCCTTTTTCGAATACGGTGTACCTCTTTATAAGCAATTCTGCTAATTCATTGGCGGATTAATACCTCTATGGAAGGTTATCACTCCATCTTCGATCCGATACTTCTTCTGTCGATTGGTGACTCATCTCTTCCTATTTTGACGATACAAGTCTCCTCCATTCTGCTTGTGTGGTTATTCCATTCTTTTTTTCTATTTTGCGTCCATCCATTTATACACTTAACGTTAAATTTTTTTCTAACGTCTTAACTTCTCTTTCTATCTCTTAGCGTATTTCGCTTCTCTTTCTCAGTACTCTCATCTCTGCCATTTCCAGTAGCCTTTGCATTGTGGCTGTGTCATGTCTTGTTTCTGAGGCATAGTCATTATTGGTTTAATACTGGCTTTATAAATTTGATTTCATCTTAGTGTTAATGTGTCTGTTTCGCCATATAGTGTTATTAAGGCATCCTGCCAGTCTATTTGCTTTTTGTACTTGATCTCTCACTTCTTTGTCCAGGGCTCCATAGCTAGACAGTGTAATTCCCACGTATTTTATTTCCATTACTTGTTCAATACTGATGACATCAATCAATTTTACATCTGGTTGGGTCTTTGCTAACTATAATTTTGTCGCTGAGAAATCAAGGGCAGGATGGTGTTCTGTCAGTAGGAAGCGTGGCGTTACTATGACGTTCTATCAGTTAAAAATAGTCTAGTGAAATTGTCACACTAATTTGTTTATAAATAAAATATATCAAATCTCACGCAGGAATTGGTTACAATTTAATTTTATAAGCATTATACATCAAAAAAACATTTTAGTAGCTTTTTGAGGGTCACCATAAAAACCTTATTACCCTGGATTTATATATATTTTTGTGGTAGCATGTAAAAAAATTAAGCTCACATCATTTCATCCAATCCTCTGAAAATTTGCTACGAATGGTTAATTTAATTCTTTTTTTCATCAGATTATTCGTCCCGAAATTCTATGCATTCTGTAAATTATACTCTATAATTATACTGAATTGTTTCATTTTATGATTTAAAAATTGTTTCGAAGTGCATAATAAGCAATCACCGTTTATAGTGAATCAAAAACGTACCTTACCACTGAATCAGTGAAATGCGACAACCAAAGGAAAAAATTATACGAATATTCATCGTCCTTTTAAAAATCCCCTAAGCCTATTTAGAAACTGCTAAGCCCGTGCACAATCCTTGTTATTAATGGTTATTTGTCGCTGCAATCAGTGGAGTTTGGTTTTTTTCCTAAACCCATTTGCAATAAGTATCCAAAAAAAAATCAACAAATCCGCCATCAGCGTCAAAGACACTGGCTGTCTTTTAATTACTACATCGGCGAACTCTTTTAAGAATGTAATTACCACGTCGAAGAATAATTAGCAAAGAAGATGCGAAGGAAATACAGAGCCGTAGTCAGATTTTAACAATAATATGTATTTGAAAATTTTAGCTTACTGCTTAAGATTTACATTTACGATTATTTAAAATTTCTAAAATAAATTTATAGTAGATTTATACTATATTAATTATGATAATTACTTAATGATCTTACAGATAAGAGTATGGGGTTGGTAGAGGTAAGATGGTACATCAATAATTGCAGAAGATTTTAATGCGCATCATGATCTGTGGGGTTCATATAAAATTAATCAATCTATGAAGAATATGGTAAATGCAATAAATCAAAATAACCTGGTAATTTCAAATGATATATCATTTTTAAAATTATCTTGGTCAGGTCAAAACTCTTCTGTCGATTTATCACTTGATTAGATTAGATTAAGAGAGGTAGCCTTTCGGCCTATTCTACTGCGACCTTTTCAGATCTATTGTGGTCCTCCAGTCCTAGATAACATTCTCTAGCCTGACCCTTTTTATAAAGTCTAGTACCTTCGAGACTGTACCTTCCATGTAGCTATTTGCCGGTGGATTTTCTTCTCCTAATGCAAAGAACCGCACATTTGTTAGACTGTCACACTGACATAAAATGTGCTTTGCTGTTTCTTCTTGGAGGTGACAGAATCTGCACAGGTCATCATCTGATAATCCTATCAACTTCAAGTGCCTATTCAGCTTACAGTGCCCTGTTAGAAGACCTACTATGGCCTTGACTGTTTTCCTGTCCTTGCTCGATTTATCACTAGTATCTCCAGACATCCCTGATAAAACTAACTCGACGGTGGTAACAGAACCTCTTGGATTAGATCATTTTTTTATTCTTACGAAACTCAGTATATTGAGAGAACAGTTTAGGAACACAATATAATCAGGAACAATAAAGTAGCTAACTGGATGGAATATGAACGAAAGAACTTGCATTTTATATTTCAGTAATAATCCACGACTACTAAATCTAACTGATAAAAATTAATATTCATGAAAGGCAATTAATATGCCGATACATGTTCAATTCCAATCAATAAACCTTTTAAAAGGTCTAAACGGTCACCCCTGCCTTGGTGGGATCGTGACTGTGATAAAATTGTGCCTTATAGAAAAAACGTTTAATCCATTTAAGGCCGAAACTTTTATTGTCTTATATTGATGAGATATTTAATTTTAAGGCTTATTAAGGTTCACAGAAATAAAGTATGGAAGAAATTTTGGAAAAAATACAATATATTTTTCAAAAAAAGGTGTCCTTTTAAAAGCCCGGTGGCAAAATCACTGATTGTGAATAAAAAATAAATAAAAGTACCAAAATTTTAAAACAAAGTTTTTTATTTTATTTATTTCAACAAATTAAGATAAATCTTAAATATCTAATTTGTATGATATTTATAAAAACATTGTTTTGGATGTAGTGCTACATTACATTTATTGCAGCAAAAATTACATTTTTTGTGACAAACAGCACAACGAGTTTGAGTGTCCTTATAGACAATAAGGTGGTCCATCCGATCGTATCTTGAGTGACGATGCAAATTGGCTGAAGGTTTGCTGGGTCCTCTTTTTGTTGTCTTTTTAAAAGATTCAAGAATGCCTACTGTAATTGTGCGACGATGCTGTCAATGGTCAATTTTACTACCACTAATTTTATGGAGTTGCCAGGCATTTTGTTCTACTAGATCCACTATGTGGCTTATTATGGGAAAATACCATTTCTTGCCACGGATGGCTACTCTGTAGTAGTTGATATTTTTATCTGCCCGATCGACGCCACCCATGTTTTCATTATACTGTTTTATAATATTACGTTGATCAACAAGCACCTTCTTTTTTTCTTTTTGAGAATACCGTTGTACTTGCTTTGTTAAATATATTTGGTTGTGATTGGATATTATGAGAACAACAATATTGTCATTCCATTTGCAAACTACTATTTCACTTTCCTCTGCAGTGCAGTAGTCAAACGAACCCCTTTCTTACTTTTTCAGTGTGTCTGAATCCTCAATGTCACAATCTTTCCCTAGGCCATTTTCTCTTATTGCACCTGTTCCTTTACATCCCCTTGATGTAAGTTCTTCCAAAAGACGCAGCGTGGTAAAATAGTCGTCAAAATATATATCATAGGGTAATTTGGAAGCCTTTACTTCTAGGGCATCAACAAATTGTAAGACAACACTAGGTTCCAAACCAAGAAGTTTATATTTATCTTGAATAGTGGATGAAGATCCCTGATATGGATCAAACCACTTCACATAACCTAGCCTAGTAGTCCCCATTTAAAACTTATATCCCTATCTCATAGGTTTACCACGGATAAACTGTTTGGATCCATTTTTCCATAATACGGAACCATTGACTCATCAGATCGTCATCAGATTCATAAAACAATTGTTAATGTTTTTTAATAAAATGGCTTCTTTTTAAAGGACACAGCACGCCATTTCTTAATAACTAGCAAAATAATTAAGTTACAAGCATCTATGTAGCGAGGTCTTTTAAAAGAACGGTGGCCTTAATTGGGTTAAATAATTATGTCAATAACAATAATGTGAAAAATTAATATACAGGTTAAAAAAAAATAGTAACATCAATTAAAAAAAAACAATGCCAAGAGTTACTGGGTTAACTACTGCGCTAAAATTATTTTGTCCAAGCAAATATAGGAACAGGTAAAAAAATCGGTTGCCTGTAAAGTCGGTTTTACGGGCGAAGATTTTACGTGACAACGTCTTTTTCTCGGTAGAATATTTATTGATATAAATATTATTAAATTGCACAATAGGAACAAGGAATTGAATGAAAATAAGAATTGCACAAATTTTAACTATAGAAATGTATTTTGTTTACTAAAACATTGTACATGTAAACTTAAACTTAACTAATTTCTATTTGAGTGATTTTGTTGAGGATAGGACGATGATAGGAGAAATATGAAATGAAAGGAAGTGTTTCTGCTGTAATGTGTCTTGAACGCCAAGAACGCTCGAGAAAGACAGAGACACAAGCACGCACCGATTCAACGCGCCTAATTCTCTAGTGCTGCGCGCGCAGCGGACCGATCATGTTTGAGTGGGAGAGAGACGCAAGGCATTCGCCGGTCCGGCGGGCCTCTCTCTCGTTCGGTGACTCATCGTAACAGACGTGAGCGGGCGTTACACTTTTTCATGAATGACTCCGAGCCACAACCTAATTTAAGACGTTGTCACGTCAAAAAATTCAAAGAATTCCTTCACCTAACCCTAAATGTAGTAACTATGACTGAATGAAAACTTTTTGCAAATTATCACTCCATGTTCAGCAGATCAGGAAGTAAAGAATTAAATAGATAGTGTAGATGTTCAAAAAATCTGTTTAATAATTATTATCCTCTGAAATTTATGGAACTACATTATGCATCAAAAAGTACCAGTAACATAGTTCCAGGTTTGGATCAAGTTACATACGGTATGATATGGAATTTGCTTATTGTCGGTAAATTATTTTTTTTTATAAATTTTTTAAAGATATTTGGTTAGATAACGCTGTCATTGAGGAGTGAAAAAATGTTGTAATTGTACTTATCTCCAAACCACAGAAAAATCCAAACCTTGCAGAATCTTTTCGGCCTATTTCCTTATTATCCTGTGTCATAAAAACTTTTGAACGGATTATAAAGCACAGGTTAGACTTTCATTTGACTAGCACTGTCTTTTTTCCATTAAAACAATTCGGTTTTAAACAGGATTTAGTGCAATTGACGCAGATTCTTATTTAACAACAGACAATCAGTTCTGTTTTTAAAATAACTATTACTTGATGTAATAGATTGCTTACGATGCAAGTAATAGTATTGCATCTTAAAAGAAAAATTGCTTCAGGCAAATGTTCCTGCGAGAGTGTGTAGTGAGCTGCGCAATCTTCTAACGCAAAGAAAATGAGATCACAATGTGATATAGGATAAGTCATATATTTACATAAAGCATAATCAACAAGTTATATAGGACAATTATATAAAAACTAATCAACAAAATATATATTAATATAAAAAAAATATGCAATATAGAGCGTCTCTGAACCCGTCGGTCCTCATTCCCTGTAGTCTTTTATTAAGTCAAAATAATCATTTAGGTTGTAAACGCATAATTGGATCAAGCATGATTTTAATTTATTTTTAAATTTTTGAATAATATTTGTATTTTTCATATTAAGTGGTAAACAATTTTAAAATTTAGATCCTACAAAATCATGACTAGTTTCAAAAAGAGTTGTGGAGTGTTTACACATACTTATCAACCTCCCGTGTCTTGTTGGGTAATAATGAGAGTCAGAGTTGAGGGTAAAATTTTGAAATTTTATTTTTGACGTGATTAATACACTTATAAATATATAAAGTATGGAAAGCCAAGAGTTTGTGTTCAATAAAATATTGACGACATATTTGTCTATTATTAATATTGAATATCAATATAAGAATTCTCTATAGAGTTATAAAAACTCTAGAAGAGTTCCTAGAGTTTCCCCACAAGACAACATTATAGGCCATATATGAATAAAATAATGCATAGTACACACTTATCAATTGATTGGTATTAAATAGAGATTTCAACTAAAGGATCGAATAGTAACCCTTATTCATTGTTTTGCAGACTTTAGTAACCTTTTTAATCCCATGTCATATTACTTTCTAGAATGCTACCAAGAAATAATGTTGTATCACTAAAAGGTATTTCCTCAGAACTAACTGTGATCTTATAATTATGGGATGGCTTACAGCGCGAGTAGAACTGCATACAAATAGTTTTCTTTGCATTTACCCTTAAAGAGTTCCTTTTACACCAGGTTGTAAAGTCCTATGCTACCAAGTTCATTTTTAATATGAGTTCGACTTCAGTTGACTCGTCAACTGCAATTGTTGAATCATCTGCATAGAGAACTGTATGATCTGCAGTTAAAAAATTTATCAAATCATTGACATAGACAAGAAATATTAAGGGTCCCAATACGAAGCCTTGTGGTACACCTTAATCCAGATTAAAAACATATGTCTTCTTATTATTGACTTTTATTAGGAATTTACGATGTTGTAAGTATGACCTTAACCAGTTCAAGAAGTGACCCGAAAACCAAGGGTTTCTAATTTATGCAGTATAATTTCAATGTCAATAGAGTTAAAAGCCTTAGTTAAGTCAAAAAAGAGTGCACCTACATACCTTTTTCGATCCAAAGCAGCATGGATATAATTAAATAATGAAATAGAGGCACCCTCTGTAGATTTATTAGGAAGAAACCCATGCTGGCATTTATTTAAGATATCATATTTATTCAGAAAATTTAACATTTTATTGTAAATACACTTTTCGATAATCTTAGAGAGTACATTTGTTACAGTGATTGGCCTGTAATTATCAACCGAACATGGATCTCCCTTTTTGAAAATTGGACTAACTACTTCCGTTTTAAGGTCACTTGGAAACTTGCCATCCTTGACAGATAGGTTGATGATGTGAGACAGAACAGGAGATATATTATGAAGAAATGTATTTAATTATTTTAGTAGGGATTTGGTCAATACTTACTGAGCTGGTATAGTTTAAGGAAGACATAACATTCTCAATATCAAATGGTGAGACCTCAGAAAAAAAGAATGTGTTGTTAATTGTCATAGTTGTGAAATGGATTAAGGTAGAGTTATTGAAATGTTTTAATGATGTGTGTTTGACTGATGTACAAAAATACTCACCAAATTTGTTTTTTATCTGTTCTGGATGTATCAATAATATTATCAGTAATACTCCACTCAAGATTGTTTTTATTTTTACCAGTTTGACAATTCACAGTTTTCCATATCTCCTTTCTTCTTTTATTATTATTTTGATTATGTGAATCACTTTGATATGAGGCTTTTTTTGTAATCTTTACCTTACATATTGAATAGTATTTACTTTAAATATTGTACAGTATGTTGATGTTTTTGTTGTTTGTAAGACTAACAAAAGATATACCAAAAGGGTTAATCAAAAATAACCACAGAAATGCACAAGATCTCTTTAGGACAAACGGTTCATTGCTAGAGATTTTTAGATTGACAGTGTCCCTTGCACGGTTTAAGTTTTTGCTCAGACACATCCGTTTTGATGATAAACGAACACGATAAGAGAGGAGGGAAAAATATGACAAATTGGCAGCTGCAAGAGGATTCTTCGATTCGTTTAATTCAAATTTACCTAAACGTTTTTCATTATCAGCATATACAACGGTAGATGAAAAACTGGAAGCTTTTTGTGACAAGTGTGGCTTTAAGGTATATATGCCCAATAAACCTAATAAATTCGGCATAAAAATCTAGGCATTAGCAGACGCTAAATTTTCTTATACTGCAAATCTAGAGGTGTACATTGGACAACAGCCACCTGGCCCATATAAACTTAATACGACCAATATTTTCCTCGTTTCTCGTCTCTGCAGTCCTATATCTGGTTCTCACAGAAATGTAACAATGGACAATTTCTTACGAGCCTCAGCTTGGCTGATCTTCTTTTGAACAAACATCATCTGACCATGATAGGCACTATAAAAAAAATAAAAGCGAGCCCCCACTTCAATTTACTAATGCTTAGAGACCAGAAAAAGTAAGTATGTTTGCTTTTAGGCAAAAATGTATGATCGTGTCGTATATACCCAGAAAAAAACAAAAACAATGTTTTACTCTCAACGATGCACCACGACAATTTGCTAGACGAATTAACGGGTAAGTCAGAAATCATCATTGGCTATAATAAATCCAAAGGAGGAGTCGATCTAGTTAACAAAATGTGTGCCCCTTACAATTGCATGGTCATTTGTTCTGCAATGAATGTAGCCGAATTCATTTGTAATAAACAAATATAACTCTAGTGAGATAGAAGATAATTCCTAGAAGACATTTTCTAGAATCTCTTGGTATAACTAGTTAACGATCATCTGTTTTTTATTTAGTCTTTGTTTAATTTTTTAGAAATAGTTGTTTTGTATTGATTTAATTTAGGTTTTTGTGTTTTACAGTACTCAAACAGATTATACTCTTACAGAGTTAAATATAACGTTGATAATGAAAAAAACTAGTGAAATGAAAATCATAAAATGGGAGCAGTTGGGCCAAAGAACATAGGATATGAAATCAGCGCTGGGTCAGTACTGGCAAAATTTAAAAAAAAACAATTATAATGGTTTAGAAATACGATACGTACGACCACAATTGGGCAAGTGAGAATTAATCAATTTAGGAAATAGGTATTTGCAAGAAATTAAATAAGATATGATAACGAATGAGTAAAAAGATTTAGGTATTATATTTTTATGAATCTACGACAAAAGGACGCGGAAAACAGGACGCGAGACCAAAGGACGCGGAAAAAAGGACGCGCGAAAAAAGGACGCGCGAAAAAAGGACGCGTGGAAAAAAGGACGCATATTATTAATGAATTACTATAAATAGTTTATTTTAATTGACATTAGCCATTACCCCCTTTTTATCCCCATATGTTATTACAGAAAATGATTCTACCTAACCTAAAATCGGTTACGGTAAGAGTAAAAAGTGAAAAATAATTATATGAAAAAAACTTGCCCTCACATTTTATCGAGGCTTAGGACTAAAATATCTTAAGTAAAATAATAAATACTAATATAATGTTGATTCAAGATTTCTGTTATTGAAACAGGTTAGATTCCATATTATCAGAATTATGTATGGGATTAGAAAAACCCAAGTACCAGCCCAGTAAGGGGTCTAATGAGAGTTTAACGCGAACCGGAAGGTTGGTAAATTCCGCAGGTAATGTTAAGAATGTAAATAGAAACGATTAGTAAGAAAATAAAACTTTCTAATTGTTTGATACTTGTTTTTAAGAAATGAATATTACAAAAGGTCCGATATAACAAAACATCATTAACCAAATTGTTTATATAGGGGAAACTTGTCGCGGTAGGTAATTTATTCTGTTCTTAACAAGAAAACATTTTACAAATTGATATCAGTCTGTTAAGATGGTGTTAGCGTTTGTGAAAAGCCAAAAAGGCAACAACTTGTTACTTTATTATGGATTTCTCCATAAAAAAGAGCGAGTGATTGGTGAAAAGACAATTTGGAAGTGTGCTACTTATAATAAGTGCAAATGTACAGGAAGAGTGCATACCGTTGTGGATGAAATTACAAAATCCACAGAACATAATCACGTTGCAGACACGGCAAAGATTGAAGCAAAAGAAGCTTGTAACCGGATGAAGAAGTTGCACAACAACTGGAACACTCCACCCAAGGTGTAGTAAGTGAAATTTCTCAAGGATTTTCCTTAGCTGCTACGGCACAACTTCCATCAGTGTCTTCGTTAAAAAAAACTGTGCAAAGAGTTCGGAACGAGCTAGGAGGTACGCCTGCAAATCCGAGAAATTTAGAAGAACTTGTACTTCCTGAAGAATATAAAACAACTACAGGCGGTGAGCTATTTCTATTATTTGATAGCGGGCCAGAAGAAGAACGTGTTTTGTTATTTTCAACACAAAGAAATTTAAGATTTATGGAACAATGCGATCATTGGTATGCCGATGGAACATTTAACTCAGCACCATCATTGTTTTCTCAAATATACACAATTCATGGAGTGCGATACAGTAATGTAATCCCGACTGTATTTGCACTTCTAATGAACAAAACACAAGAGACTTATACACGTGTTTTTCAGCAACTAAAGGTGTTGAATCCGGCCTTGCGCCCTCTAACAATAATGATGGACTTTGAAAGAGCGGCAATGAATGCTGCACAAACTGAGTTCCCAAATGTGAGAATGATGTTTTTTTCATTTCTTGCAGTGTCTTGCAAAATGAAGAACTACTAGTGCCGCTGATTAATTACTTTGAAGACACTTGGATAGGGAGATTAGCTAGAAGAGGAAATCGAAGACAACCCCTTTTTCCAGCAAATGTATGGAATTGTTACGATTTGGCAGACCAAGATATACCTCGAACTAATAATGCTGTCGAAGGATGGCACAACAGCTTTTCTTCTTTTCTCAATTAATAGTGCACATCCGAATATTTGGAAATTTATTAATTCTCTAAAAAGAGAATATGATTTAAATGTTTTGAAAATAGAGCAGTACATTTCGGGCAATGTACCTCCACGCAAAAGAAAATATCAAGATACAGCAAACAGGATAAGGGCTATTGTTGCCGATTATGCTGACAGGCCAACTTTAGAATATTTGAGAGGCATTGCTCACAATTTTCAGTTGCAAACATAAAAAAAATACAAAAAAAATTAATATCAAAAATAAAACAAAAAATAAATAAAATTACAAAAAAATTCCAAAAAAAGCAAAAAATTAAAAAAAAAAAATAAAAAAAAACTTGTAAACACGCCAGCTTCTGCTGCCAGTCCTAAGCCTGGATAAAGTGTGAAGGCAAGTTTTTTTCATATAAATATTTTTCACTTTTTACTTTTACCGTAACCGATTTTAGGTTAGGTAGAATCATTTTCTGTAATTATATATAGGGGATAAACGGGGATAATTGCTATTGTCAATTAAAATAAACTATTTATAGTATTTCATTAATAATATGCGTCCTTTTTTCCACGCGTCCTTTTTTCCAGGCATCCTTTTTTCGCGCGTCCTTTTTTCCGCGTCCTTTTTTATGCGTCCTTTTTTCCGCGTCCTTTTGTCGGTATACCTATTTTAATAGAATAAGAAAAGTATCTAAGGTAATTTAGCGGCAATTTAAGGTAAAAAACAATAAAAAAAATGTTTATTGTATGGTATTTGTTTAGTTGTAAAATGTAAGTAACTTATCCCGGTCCTGAGATTCATAAAAAATATGGCCGCCATCGCCTTGCCACCTCCTGGGGCCTATTTCTATAGTCTTCCATTCAAAAGTGCATCCGTCTGTGTGCAACTGCAAATAATGTAAAACCAAGGGAATTAGACGACTGAGAGCCTCGAGAGCTACAGAACTCCATAGCTCCATGCCCGTTTTGTCGTTAATTTGTGCATGCCGGAGGAATTACAGGATGTTACAAGCAAGGGAGTGGTTGCGAAAGGGATAAAGGGACATACGGCGAACGTTGTGCCTTATCCGTGTCGTGGAACTAATCCAAAGCCCCAGAGGTTGTTCAGTAAATAAATGGACTCATCCTATAATCCGCTTGTTTAGAAATTTGGTATTTGTGTATGTTGTATTTTGATTTTATTTATGTACTAAATGATATTTTGTGTTTTAAAATTATTCTATGTTTAATGATCTTTTTGTTACTTTCTACAGGCTAATCCTCTTAATTTCAGAATGTCTTTCCCTTAATATAGCCAGTAAAGTATCTAAACTGACATGTTGATTGTTTTCACGCATTCGATACAAAATATTGCGAATTTCAAATTTTTCTCCATCAGGTGAGTCAATGCTCCTCGAATGTTTACGAGTTCTTTTCTTGTCTTCGTGATACTCAGTCACAGTAAAATTTTCTTGGGAATCTCTGACAGTCTTCATTACAGTTTAAAGCTTACTTTCACTTATCCCGAGTGCGTCACGAACGCGTTGATTTATACATAATAATGACTTTAAGTGCACATTTGCAATTAATTCATCAATATCCAACTCACGTTAAGGCATGTTGGTCACTTAAAACTACACGTTTGAATTACAAAATACTGAGTTTAGATCAATATGACAGAAACTTTCTAACTGTTGTGCTTGAGAGGTAAAATATAAAATAACCGCTTACAAATATCCTAAACACATTAAGCAAATTAGCCTAATGATCACTAGGAACGCCAATTGTAATTTAATTATGTTTGATAAAAAGTTTAGAAATGGATGGAAACCGTACATAAACAAATTAAAATGTTTCCCGCAATTATTCATATTTTCACAAATATACACTACCGAGCATAAAATTAAAGTCACCCCGTAATTTGAATTCATTTTAGAAATTATTATTATGTTTTAACTATTTTCGGTTGTAACATAGTTTACTAACGGATTGCTTAAAGAAAACAACGTTTTTGTCGTTTAAAGTTTATTAAAAATAATGGAAATGAAGAATTTTCCTTTGATATACTAAATATTGAAAAGGGACAATTTTAATTTGATGTGCTTTTTGTAGAAACAGAAAATTTTAAGAACTTCAGTAGCGAGTATTCCCTCCTCTGGCAGTAATAACAGCTTTCAAACGACGAGGCATGCTTTGGATCAGATTTTGGATCACATTCTGCGGAAAATTATTCCATTCTTGGACCAATATGTCGCGAAGCTCTCTCGAATTTCTGGGGGCCGGCACATGACTCCGTAAACGTCTTTTCATCTCATCCCAAACATGTTCTATGGGATTGATATCTGGACTCCGAGCAGGCCAATTAAATCGTGTGATTTGAACCTCGTCAAGATACTCAGTAACTATCCTAGCAGTGTGGGGCCGTGAATTATCATGCATAAATGTTGCGTCGTCTCCAAGAATAACCATAAACGGTAAAACATGGTTTTCCAGAATCTATGTCAGGTACCTATGCGCTGTCAATGTCCCATTCTCGATAAAGACTAACTCCGTGCAAGCATCAAACGATATGCCTCCCCATGCCATAACTGACCCTCCACCAAATGGAAGACGCTCGGCAACACATGCTTGAGCATATCTCTCGCCTGGACGTCGCCACACTCTTACACGTTTGTCTGAGCCCGTAAGACAGAATCTCGATTCATCGGAAAACAATACACGACTCCAATCCTGCATTGTCCAAGCCAAGTGTTCTCGTGCAAAATTCAATCTGGCAATTCGGTGTTCATGGGAAAGCGGAGCCGCCAGTTACTCTAGTTCGAAAAGATAAACCAGCAGCATGAAGTCGTCTCCTAACTGTTCATTTACTTATGTTTACATTTCTCACTTCTTGCAGATGATTTCGAAGAGAAACTGCCGTGACCGTTCGGTTTCTCAAAGCACTAGAAACGACAAAGCGGTCATCTCTAGCTGTTGTAATCCTGCCTCGACCTGAACCAGATCTTCGAGTAAGCAGACCGGTCTCTTCGTACCGTTGCCATACTCGTTACACACTCGAGAGACTTACAATAACGTTTCTCGCAGTTTCGCGCTGACCGTGGCCATCTTCTAACGCAGCCACAATTCTTGCCACCACAACAGAATTCTTGCCACCACACTGACAGTGATAACAATACACAAACAATTTACAATTGACGTTAAAACCGTAGAAACAAAAACTGTGCTGATAACGGTTTTTAGGAATTAGGCTAAGGGGCCCTTTTTATCTCAAACGCTTGTCGAAACAACAACGACAACAATTTTTTTTTTCAAGAAATCCATTAGTAAACTATGTTACAACCGAAAATAGTTAAAACAGAATAATTATTTCTAAAATAAATTCAAATTACGGGGTGACAATAATTTTATAGTAGTGTAATTACCAAACCCTTAACTTTAACCGGTAATCGCAGACGTCTTAAAAACGGTACACTCTAACAGATATCCTTTATATAATCTAGTTTGAATATAAATTATCGTTAGCACGGAAGTATTTGTTTCAGAGATAAATTATTAAACAAATAGGTGAAAGAAATTTACGTTAAATAAGATTAGGCAAGACTACTATTTATTATAAAAAATGTAACAAAACATGCAAAACTATGAACAACGGGTTAATGACACATATATTTATTTTATACCTAAAATTTAGCAAAGTGTTAAACATTATGAAGAACCCCATGGCAGTATACCGTGCCTTTTATTACAACGAAAGCTTTTCTGCGAATTTCGTTAATCATTTAGAGGTGTAAGTTAGTTGAATGTACTGTAGTACTCATGTTGATGCTCTGAAAGGATCATAAGAATTAAATGCAGTCTTAGATTTATTTTAATTATATCGCTTTCTTTTATAAATATAGAGAGTGTTTACCTTCTTCTTCTTAGCCCAAGAGCCACAAACACCAATTGGTAGTGAGTTATAAATAAACTGTTATAGTCCAGAAGCTGATTGCCAAAAAACGGGTGATATTAAAACCTTTCAGAGCCCGCGCCCATATTTTTTACATCAAATCGCGTGACATATTTTTTATATCTTTTTAATAAATGTGGGTTTTGATATTTGAATGATATGCTGGAACAACTTTTTAACCGCCAATACTTTCATATGTAGGTTTTCTATGAAACAACGTTCTATATGTGCAAAATAATGTACTGATGACTGTGGGGAATATTATGAGACTTAATTTGCCTGTTTTGGTAGTTTGAAAATTAGTCAACCTTCAACTTTTGGTATAGCAATGTTGTATGTGCTAAAGTGAGTCGTATTTCGTGCCAAATTTTCTGCTCGTGTTTTGCAAGTCAACGTTTTTAATCCTGTAATTTCAGCGGTTGTGTTCATCCTCAGTAGTATTTCTTCATTGGTGACTTCTGGTCTGTCCATGGTATCTTAAGAATCCTTCTGTATAACCACAGCTCAAAAGCCCGAAGTTTTGATAGAGTTTCCGGCTTCAATGTCTACGTTTCTACTCCGTACAGAAGCACTGAGTACACGTCACATTTAAGGAGCCTTATTTTTGTTTCTAGGTGAGCTCATGGCTCTTGAACACAGAGCTTATAGCCAAGAATGCACTTGTTGCCTTACCAACGCGACATTTATTCTCTTGGGTTTTGTTCCACGACTTATTGGTTATAGTTCCCAAGAAGTTGTACTGTGAGACACGTTCAATTCTCATTTGGTTCACATACGATTTGCTCCAGTTATGTTTTTCTTGCTGATAATCATTAGCTTGGTTTTGCTGGTGTTTATATCCAGTCCATTCTATTCTGTTCTATTTGTTTTCGTTATTTTGTTTAATAAGCTTTGCAGCCCTTCTATGGTATTGGAAAACACTATTGTCTCATCTGCATACCGCAGATTATTGAGCTTGACTTCATTTAGTGAGATGCCTTCATCAATATCTTTTAGAGCCTATTTAAAAATGTGCTTTGAGTACAGAAAGAATATCAGTGGTAAAATTATGCACCCCTGTCTTACTCCTCTTAAGATTTAGACCTGATCGGTATATTCTCCATCTGATTGATTCCAATACAGGTTAGCTATTATTTTTAGATCTCTTCCGATAATCCCTGTTCTCTTCGGCACTTTCATTATTTGTTCATGCCTGACTCTATCGAAAGCCTTCTTGTATTTATTCAGGCATGCCAAAACATCACAGCTGACATCTCTATATTTATGAAACAATACCTGCACGCCATATAAAGTTTCCCTTGTATCAACGGCGTTCACAAATCCAAACTGATTGGGCGCAATTTGTTCCTCGCATTTCCGGTAAATTCTTTTGTGGATGACTTTTAAAAACAGCTTCATCAGATGGCTCATTAGGCTTATGATCCCGTAGTCTTCACAATCTTTCGCTCCTGGTTTTTTGGACAATGGTACAAACTCCAATTTGAGCCACTCTACCGGTATTTTTTCTGCCTTGTATAATTCATTAAATATTTCAGTTATTATTTTTATTTGTTTTACATCTAATAGCTTCAGCAGTTCTGCAGGAATTTCATCGAATCCCGGTGCTTTAACATCCTTCAAATTGCTGCCGCTATTTCTTCTGGTAGGATTTCGGTACCTGAATTTTCTTCAATGGTGGATTCTTGTATTGTTCTAACGTCGTATAAAAGTGTCTCCAACTATTCTTCCCATAGTTTCTTTTTATCTTCTGTGATTATGGCAAGATTGCCTTTATCATCTCTTATTTAGCCGTAGTTTTCGTTTTTAAACGGGGTCTGCTTTTTCCCGAAAAAAATAAAGCAGGATATTTTTATTTTCTTTTTCGTGTATTGTATACTGTTTCTCTTTCCAATTTAAGTGCAGCTGCTACCCTCTAAAACAAAGTTAAAATAATAGTTTTAATTGAAATTAAAAAAAAAAACCAAAAGTAATAAGTTCCTAATTATAAATATTTTGTTATGTAATAAAGTTGGCAAATAAATAATATTAACAATATATAGGATTGTCATTATTTAAGCTTTATCATGGTGCACATTTGAAAATTGTACTTTTTTACCTCTTGAACAGATGACAATGCTCCAATCCAATTCCAATGACTCTATTTCTTTTTTCCAATTCAAAGTACTGGATTAAATTTAAAACGAGTTCTTGTGCTTGAGAGGTAAGAGTTTTTCCAGGCATAATCTAAAAAAATTCAATAAAATATTTTCATTTTGTCATTTCTTTCACTTTTGCGTAATTTTTTGTACCTATCTCTTTTTGATGTACCTACTGAGTCTAGAGCGTTCATAAAAATATCATGTGCCTTTACTTAATAACATGCTGTAGCTGGTTTGTCTTTAGTTTTATGAGTGGAAGACAATGAGGCTAGATAAAGAGTATGGGTTTTATATGTGGTCTCTGAAAACAATATACGTTTTTCCGTAAGTGTCACCGAGACTAGGTACCACCTCGCTTTTTATATTTTTATATATTTCAGCTTTCATTGTAATTATTGTAATTAAGAAACAGAAAAAATAATATTTTTAATTATTTCACAATAATAGAATTTATTTTATATTTAAAAAAAGCTCAATAAATATATCCATCCCTAAGCTAAATATTTTTTTAAGAGCATTTAAATTGATCATCAGTACAACTTCAAAATTTCATGTATTTCGCTTTTACGTTGTTTTTCCACGGAAGCATCAAAGAAAAATATATGAATAAAATATGATGAGTTATTGTGAATTCATCTGTTGATCCCATGTTTCGTTGCTTTCGGTCAGTTGAGGATGAAGATGTGTTATATATAACAGCACATAAATTGGAAATTTCAAAGAAGCTACCGTTAAAAAGTCAGTTTTGTTGGTATAAAAAGTTAAAACAAGTCAAAGGAAAATAGTATATTTGAAAGGATAATTAAAAATATAACTGAGTGTATAAACGACAAAAAACTGTTTGCATAAATATACAGAATATATAAATAAGTATACATATAATAGAGTTGAGTTTACCAAACTCTTTGAAGTTTTGAGGTCTTTCATTTTGATTAATTTAAGTATATTTTGATAAGAACTACTTCGTATTGAGTATATTTAAAACCGATAAATAGCATTTTTACAAAAAGTCAATATTGTTTCTTAAAGTAACGTCCAGTAATTCAAACATTTGGTTTCAATAACAGCTCACTATATCATACAAAAATCTACTGCTACGTAAGGATCGTCTTTTTTGCAATTTAACATTTCTAGGGTAGGGCAGCCCTAATCCCAGTTATCGTCTCTCCTAACGAGACCATAAAGTCATTCCCAAATTTCTGACACTTAAAAACCATAATTCTGTTTTTTTCGATCGCTTAAATTCTTAGAAAACCAGTTTTGCGCTTCTCCATGAAGGTACTCATTCCACTAGACTAGACGAAAACTGGATGTCATAAATGCCAATATTTTTAATAGCTATCAAAGATTCACCCCTTGGTCATACGAAATATTTTCTTTCTTACATCAAAGGTGTCACCTACAAAATCGACAAAATCGTTAAATCAAGAGTAATAAACACAGTATTTACTACCGTACAAAAACTTTATTCTCCTGTCCGATCAGTCAAAGAAAACATTTCACATGAACATCACGGAATTTATGAAATTCCTTGTGCAGACTGCCTCTCATCTTATGTACATGTGTGTTGCTACAGTCATCGTTATCAATATCCTGTCATCAATATATTGCTTAAAAAATCTTTGGGAGTCCTTAACTGATAATGCACTTTCACCTTAACTGGTAAAGTGGTCTTTCTAGAAGAGGAAAATTATCGGTTCATGCACCAGGTAAAACCTTTACCAGGAGTACCATTACGGCGACCTCCACTACGTATTACTTTTGTTCTGACACGACGACTACAACCTACTCTGATAGAGCCCCGACATCGGACTCCCAGAGTACAGAGACCCTATTTGGAAACCGAGACCAGACTGAGGCCGAGAGCGACTCATTGTATCGTTGTTCATTTTCTGGGATGGATTTGTTTGTCTGTTGTTTTGGTGTCCTGTTATAGGTTTTTCACCTCTTTAAGACCTAGTTTGTTGTGTTTGGGTAATGTTTTTTTTCTTTCGCTGGCTTTGTGGTTTCTATTGGTGGTTTGTATCTTGGTCTTGTCGTCGGAGAAGCGTACTGGAGAATCAGCGGCGAAAGGGGTACTGGTTAACTGTAATTTTCAGAAGTTATTGTGCTAAAAAAATATTTGTGAATATGTGAATATATATGAATACAATTTGATAAATACTAAATGTGTTGAATCGCGATTCACGTGAGTGCAGCTGGAATGGGATCGGAAAACCACAGAAAGCCGATCCCCCCTGTCTAGACAAGCTCGAAGTGAGCATTTAATAGTAATTACGACGATAGTAGAGCGGAGTTGCCTCCTGGATGTCAATGTATTCAGCAGGGAGCTCGTTACTGGCAAGGACCAGTAGTATTGTGGGTAGGATAGGGATTATAGGTTTAGGTTTTCGTCTGAATACATTGCTGATGAATGAGTAGGTAGTTTTTTGTAAGTTTTGGACTCTAAGGTTTTGGCCTTGGATGGTTTTGATTGTGTAACTCTTGCTCAGAAAGGTGAGCCTCTCATCGGTGAGCTGGATATTCGACAGGTGATAAATAAGGGAGGAGGGGTAGTCGCGGCATTTGTTGTTCACCCTACGCAGGATTCTCCTTTCCAGTGTCAGCAGTTTTTGTGTGAAATGGCCGCGCATCGTCATATAGATGTTGGATCTATACTCGATGACCGGCCTAATAAATGTTTTATATGTATGTATGAGTGATCGTGGATGTGTTCTTCCGAATTGACCACAAAGAGCATTAAGTAGACCGAGTCTGCTCCTAGCCTTGATACAGGCGATGTCCAGATCGGTCCTCTAGTTTAATTTTTGTCTAAACACCACACCGAGGCACTCGATCCGGTCGCGGAGCTGTAGTCGGTCCTCCCAAAGTCTAAGGTTGGGTCGTTCGGATATGATGGGTGTGACGTATTTGCTGAGACTGGGGTGTCTAAACCACCTGTCAAGCAGGTTAAAATGATTTTGAGCAAACCTGAGTAATGAGTCTACGTCTCGTGATGTTGTTACGAGAGCTGTATGCACGTAGAGCAAAGTGGTTGTCTTGTGGATTGGAAAAGTCACTATTGTAAATTGTGTATAATATGGGAGCCAACACTGAACCTTGTGGTACTCCTGCTGTAGGAGTAAAAGAATTAGAGAAGTGACCTCGCACTTTCACCGTGATTAGACATTGAGAGGCATATGAATGAATAAGTCTAACGAATGCGAGGGGCAGGACGATGCTCAACAGTTTCTTTACCAGTCCAGCATGCCAGACTTGGTCGAAGGCTTTTTGAACATCAAGGAAGATGCCTAAGGATACTTTTCCGTCGTTTAGATTTTGTGTAAGGCGTGTGACGATTTCTGCTAATGCCGTGTTGGTGGAGACACCTTCTCTAAAGCCGAATTAGAATGATGGTATTATCAATAGTTCAGATCTCTCGGCTAATAGTAAAATTGAAACAGTTTTAAGGCGGGACGATGAGTATTAGTCCAAAACGTATGCACCAGGATGCTAGGAGGATACAGTACAATCACAGATAGCCAGAGGCGGACTCTTATTTCCCCTCTTTTAGTATTTGGTCATGAAGGGGCTCAAAAACTGACTCAGAAACGACATATACCATGTATTAGGCTATATAGATGACCTGGTTATCACAGCTGATGCCAAAGTCAATAGCACAGTCAGAGATAGGATGAACAGGCTTTAACTATTGTTACAAAACGGATATTAAATGTAAGGGTTTACATTTGATGATATGATAATTCTTATAGTGTTATATTATATTAATTAAATTAATCGGTTAGGTTGATTACTTGAGATTTGCAATCATTTTTAAATTAATGTATATGTAGAAGCAAAATATTTAATTACTTCTCTTATATTTTACACAAAAAATTAAAATTCTGAGGTTGTAATAATGTTAAGTAAAATTAAAATAAAAATGAATAATTTTAAATTCCGTCCACTTCAATTTCAAACTGCATTTTAGCGAAAACTTAATTTTTCCGCGCTTTTCCTCTCTCGAATTTAAAATGCCGAATTTCGGATCATCATCGGTTTTAAAGTATGAATATCTCTCAAATCAGAATTCCAAATTGCGGCCGTTAGAGCAGTTAGCGATACAAAAAAGTTAATCGTTTTATAGGAAATCTGCATATTTTTGCATTTTTACAATCTACATCTTCTCTTCCCGTTGTAATTCAATCTTCACGATGATTTTCTTTAATTCAAACCGAATCTCCTTTCAAATTCATGAAAGCGGAAAACGTATTGTTATGAATAGTTTGTCAATCATTCGGACAATTTTATTATCCTGATTTACAATTCAAATTCCTGCAGATAGCTCATTTCAAAAGGGGTGGCTGGATCCAGCGGCTTCCGCTTCAAATCTGCCAAAGAACGCTAAGATCAGCATACATTATTTCAGTAGCAAATGACGAATTGTTCAATCGTTTTTTATCGAATTTATTTAAGACAGAAGGTTTATAATGTAATTATTGAAAACCAAAAATTTAACATATTGTTCACTAAAGAACAATATGATCTTTAATTTTAGAAGAGTGTTTTTTATTAACTAAAATTAAAATTACAATCTTTCCAAAAATAAAGAATAATAAGTAATTTGTTTATTTACATACTGTGTAGGAACCCCTTCCAGTGAAGAGTCCCTTTTCTTTATTTAGCACTGTAAATGTTACTAATTTAATATAAATATTTTAATTAAAAATTATGTAAGTTAAAAGCAATAAAATAATAAAACACAATCACAATTACATATCACATTATTAACCGTGCAGCGGTGGCGCCTAGTCTCTCAGACCCAAGCGTCGTACTAGACCCTATAAAAAGAGTGTGGTTTAACACGTTGCGTACGGCGTGAGACAATACGTGTCTCACACTCGATTTGATCCTTGGACGGCATGGCACAAATGATTTACCACATGCTATACTTTCACTTGACGGCGCAGCGTGTATTACAAAACGACTGTGCTATTTCATGGTACAATGAATACAGAAGGTATGATATTGCGCATGGCATTTGACAGCTGGCCCAGGAGTGTGACGTAATCAAGACCGCTCGAACCACCTCGAACCCATTATTACAGCTTAACGTACTATCTATTTTGTACTAGCTATTTTGAAATTATGGTCAAAAAATGATCAATTTTTTTTTTAAATGTTTTGTTTTGGTTATAATTGAATAAAAAATATATTTTCAGTAGCATAAAACCTTTACTTTTGCTAGGGATTCAGACGAAATATTTATTTTTGTTTTCGTACATATACTAATAATATAAGCTTTTTTCTGTATGCAAATCCTTTGAAAGTTAAAAATTTTCTGCAGAGGAAATACTCTGAATAGGTAAATAGTAGTGGATTTGCGTATTCTGTTTTACTGTCACTTATTTCCCAGCAGTTTTACCGAAATAAAAACAAAATAGATTACAATAAAGAAAAATCTGTTTTATAATTCAATATTCTGCTGTAGTAGAATCATACAACTTAATCTTGGCCACCCACACCACTCTTGAACACTCAGACTGTGCCTTTCTGGTTGACAATGAAGCCATATATGACATCTGCAGACGAAACCTAGATATCGAGCGCCCTACTTACACCAACTTGAACAGACTTATTGTCCAAATCGTATCCTCAATCACCGCTTCTTTAAGATTTGATGGTGCTCTAAATGTTGACTTGACAGAATTCCAAACTAACTTGGTTTCTTACCCTCGTATTCACTGCCCTCTTGTCACCTATGCCCCAGTAATTTCTGCTGAAAAGGCTTACCATGAACAACTTTCTGTAGCTGAAATCACCAATGCCTGTTTCGAACCTGCTAACCATATGGTAAAATGTGATCCAAGACATGGTAAATACATGGCTTGCTGTATGTTGTACAGAGGAGATGTAGTACAATTCAATATGGTATTTTAGATGAGTTATAATGAAATTTAGTAAAATAAAAAATATAAACATTACTATAACCTATCGATTATTATATGCAAAATTTACTTATCAAACAATATAATAATATGATAATAAGGCACAAATAAGTTCAAACGCAAAAGACAATAAATATCGACTTCAGACGACTTTACGCCATCAAGATAGAAGGCTTGTATATAAACAAAAGTTCGACGATAATATCGGTTATCTGCAAATTGCAAGTAATGAGATAATAAATATATTTTAGTAAAGTAACTCAATACTGACTGAGTCATCTATTTTATAATGCAAAAATAATTTAGATATATGCTTACATATGTCTCTTTATACAAATATATACACGTCGCAAGTGAATATTCCACATCTTTATAAACCATCGCTATTAACAATAGGTGCTTTTAAAAACATTTGGATAAACTGAGTGATGTGCATAGTTATACAACTAGAAAAAACTCCATTATAATATCTTTCATTTTATAAATTAACGAAGACCCAGAATTCATATGAATATATCAGTTTAAAGCTTTTTAACATGTTACTGCAAAATTGTTGTTATTTTTTTAGACAACAACCTTAAATGGTTCTTTCATATCGATTTGTTAAGTAAGAAAGTAGCCTCAGCCTGCTATGCAATTTGCAATAAGAACTGTTTCGGAAGAAATCAATTTAGCATCTTCCAGAATAAGATATTTTTCTTTGTTAAATCATGTCATCATTATTAAAATATGTAATGTTATCATTATTATAAACAATACTAAGATAATTTTATGTTTGAATATTACAAAAGATGTCATTTAAAGTGTTGTGCAATATTGTGTGACCTCACTACACTACAATATTCGATGGCCAGCTAGCTCATCCGATCTAAATAAAGTTGACTTTATCATTATTTATTTTGATTTTGTGTTTTGTTCAGTAGGTATATACGTACAATTTTTGTGTACCTTCATTACCAGTTTTTTGTATCTTTTTAAACATCTGAAATATCGAACTCTGGAGTATAAGTCAATTAACCTACACCTACGTGTAATAAAAGATAATTAAGACTTGTTTTATAAAGGATATCTATGTTAACAAAATAACTGTACCAAAAATCAATAAATTTAAATTAACTTCAAAATTTTATTTATGATTAAAATATAATAACATAATTTTATCATCTCTTTATAATTACTATAATTAAATTAGCCAAATTATATAAAAAACTTAAAATTAAAAGTCTTTCCTATGCTACATTCAAATGTTGCGGGAATAAGCATTCTTGACTACGTCGTGCGCGAAAGCGAACCGATTTTGGAACATTATCCATCATACCTTGTGTATTCGTTGTACCATGGTGCTATTTAAGCAGGAATACAAAAAGAGCCGTCCTAGCGAGAGGCTGATATGCGCCGGACGTTTGTTTTGATTTTATGAACCTATTTTTGCTAAGGTGAATAAAAAAATGTAAATAGTACAGATTCTGTCCTAGTGGAAAGCTATAATAAGCATATGAAACATCAGAATATTAGTAAATTATAAGAGAACATGTAAAATTACGAAAAAAATATTATTTCTTGTTCATGTTATGATCCTGAAAAAAACAAGGAATACAATAATTCTTTTTACACCCATTGCATTGCCAATCATTGCCTATATCATCTGCTTTTTCGTTCTCCATGTGGTCCACACGATGTTTACCGAATAATAACCTTGTAGCTAACAGCTCTCTGTATTTCGTTATTTGAATTGTTTTCTGTGATACCTCCTTATATATTAGAAAGTAAATTACTAATGCACAGCCAAAAATCAGTTCAACTGCTAATTTTCGGTATCATTTATTACACATTTTATTACACCAGTGTTGTTTTGATTTTCTAATTAATAAATTATTGAATTTTGGGTCTGTCAGACTTGACGCAACTACTGGTGTTCCGATAGGGGCGCCACCAGTGCAGGGTTAAGGTTAGGGTTTTCGTTAAATTTAAGATTATTCTAACTTAACAACAATAATCTAGATAGAAATTTTGCTGGTGAAATAAGAAAAGCGAATGGAAAATATGGATATTGCTCCAAAAACAACTTTTTTACATTTTATAATTTCAAATAATTATATTTTATTTCTGTTTCTTATACTTACTGTCCCTATAGGAAGCAAATATATTGAAACCACAGAAAAAATATCCATGCCTATTTTATAGGATGTACAAGAAAATCGACAGGCAAGTGAATTATCCATTAAACGAATAATCACGAGAGCGTATCCAAAAACAACATTTCAATTTCTGCGAAGCGTTGTCTTTCATGTAACGAACCACAAAAATATTCAATCCATTCTACCAAAAGAAAAACACAAAACAGCGCTGTGCCTGTCCGGTCCGGGATAATCTCACGGGGGATATTTTTCTATGATATAAGCCCGTCCGAGCTACACGAATGGTTAATTCTGAATATTTTACAGAACAGTTATATACTATATGCTACATTGGGTACAGTTCATTCATGTATTCAGTTTTATTTGTGGAAATTTTTTTGGGCAAATGTTTTTTCTTTAATATTTATTTATAATATTCTAATGATTTGTTGATCTATTTTTCGTCAAAAAATTAATAATAAATGGCTCATCCATTGATTTTCCATACACTCAGTTACACTATGAGGCATTGATCGAATTAAGTGGTCTATTTCATATTGCGGAATAGTCATCCAGATCTTCTTATGGAATACCACAGGTCCTTTAAATTTGCTGGAGGACGTAATAATCGAGATAAATTTAGTAAATATTAAACTATTGCAGCCCATGTACTATAGTCGTGAAGCATTCCAGTAGAGCGGATTTGCATCAGTCGAATCCGTTTATAGAGAACCGAAAGGCCGACATTGAATTGGACACACGCGGCAGATATACACCAATTACTCGCAATTGCACTGCGCGGATTCATATGTTTAGAAATCTACGCCGTTAGATACCAAGCCATCTATCGTTCAGTTAAATATTCAAAGTTAGTCATCTGTATGGTTACGTTCAACTTTTAACCAGAAATTTAGATGATATTGGGAGCAGCACTGAAAAAATATAAATAGTTATAAATAAAAAGCTACAATTTTAAAGGTGTTAAAAAATGATGTATCCATTTTAATGTTTGAGGCGCTATCTCTCCTATTAATGACAAATTTGCGGTGGCTACTATATCACTGTGTTGTAAGTTGGTTGTTTGTAGATAATTCTTTATTCTTTATTCTTCTTACTTTATTTTGTCATTTTTCGCAAATTTTTAAATTTAATATACCTCCGTTTTTTAATTTACTTCTTACCACCTGTGAAGTTTGCTTTTCTGTATTGATTGCTCTAATTTTTCTTCTACTAAACGTTTTTAGTGATGTTATATGTAATAGATTTATATTTAAATGCTTAGCTACAGTCATTGCTACCCTTCCCAAATGACCCAGTTTCTCAAAATGGCACTCTGAAATGTCAACAGGCTAACCCAAAATGTCCTAGAGGTCAAAGTCTGCATAATCAACAATAACATTGTCATAATGCTATTGTTAATTATAAAGCTCACTTTATCTCTCACTTTAACTCTTCTTCTTGCTGTATAGTGGATCTTGTTCTGGTGCTTGTGTAAAATCCATGATGTATTGGAGGTATAAATGAAAGTAATTCCAAAAGATCTTTTTTTTTGCTTCGGTTATTGGACGTCCATCGGGATAAAGATAATCTAGCTGAATTGTTTCCCTGAATGTCTTTTTTTGACATCTAGTGAGTAATAGAGAACATCTGCATTATTGCTGTATATGTAGTAAATTGTAAATGGATTTGTTTTCTTGTATTGCAACCACTGATTTGCGATTTGTTATATTTCTTTCTAACTTCTTTTTTTTTATGGCATTGACTTTCGTCATTCAGCCAGTCTCGAAAGGTTATAATATATTCCTTAAAAAAGTATACACAGATAAGTACAGATTATTTCTCTCAGACAAATGCACAGCGATATCCCTAAAACGAAATAGACGAATAATTAATAGAAGAACACGTCGAAGGAAAATACAAGGACACTCGCTTCTCGTCTAGGGATCCGTCAAGACATTTATTTTAACAGACAAACAATACTGGACCACGGATAAGGTATTGTTACATATAGGATAACCAAAGGGTACAAGTCTAACCCTATACACGCTCATGAAAATGTTCATTAACGAATACCAGATTTATAAAGCTATGTATGTGTGTGACAAAAATTCTATAATTAAATTATATATTGTTACAGAACCTATGGCTAACAAGGACTGTATATTATATGGAGCGTATGTATTTCATTTAGTTAATTTTGTATACAGGGAGTTTGAATGCTGAATAAATTTAGGACATTCAAAGAAGATGTGATCGAGTTCACCTAGCTTGCCGCAATGTTTGCAACTATCATCATCGATGACTTTAATTTTAAATAAATGGCATGGGTAGCATGCATGTCCAAAGCGTATTCGATTTATAGTAGTAATATAATTACGAGGAGCTTTGAAATTCTGAAACCAGGTTGTTTGAGATAGAGTTGGTTGTAAAGAGGTATACCTTTTATGGTTTGTAGAACAGTAATGTTTCCATTGCTCTTTCCATCTAAGTTTCTAACTTCTTAGTAGAATAAAAATCGTTTTCTGTCATCTTTAATACCGTAAAATGTGCTTTCTTTCATGCATGTTCTATTGTATCCAGTCGTCAGGTACGTAGATATCTTTAAAAAAAATTTTTTGCTTACTTATTACTTTCAAATTTTGATCACAGGCAAGGTAAGAATGTCCGCTGACTAAAAACTTATGATCAATATTTTCCACCACGATGTCAGGATGTGGTACAATAAAATCACAAAGAACAGCCATTTTAATGTTAAGGTTCTGCCCTCCGCATTGATCGGAATATAGTATTAAATTTTTTGTTGTAACAACATTTTTAAAATAATGCAGTAAACAGGATCCTATTTCTTGAGGTCCTCGTGCTGCTTGTGTCTCGTTTCATACATATGAGCATTATTAGTAGCCAAATTATGGACTCCTAAGACGTAAGTCCACAACTGGCGTTTATAGTAAGAAATTCTAGTGCTGATAACTGGTGTGGGCAACGTTCGCGTCAAGCATTTCATTAGGATTTTGTTTTGCATACTCTGCATCTTGTTTGATACCACATCTAGCACGGTCTGCTTTTCGTTGGTGAACCTCTAGTGTTACTTCAAATTCACGTTTTTCTGCTTGAACTGTTGACAACATGATTTTATTGTTATAAAAAAATCACATTTTTTACACGAATCCGTAACTGGTGCATGGAATCCAATATTAAATTGGGTATTATATATTTTTCGAAATATGTGGAATGAGATAGGATTACTATCTCATGTATGTTCTCCTTTGTAAAAGTTACAAAGGATTCCTAAACTCAAATCTGGTGCAAAATAACGTCTATGTTTACTTTTATGCCTCGTATAATGTGATTAGTATGTGGGAAATTTTATCCCGGGTGTAACTCCAGTTTGTGATTTTTTTTTGTAAAAGTCTATCTACTCTACCATTAGAAATTTGAAAGGTTTTTAGAAAAAATCGGTTGCCTGTAAAGTCGGTTTTACGGGCGAAGATTTTACGTGACAACGTCTTTTTCTCGGTAGAATATTTATTGATATGAATATTATTAAATTGCACAATAGGAACAAGGAATTGAATGAAAATAAGAATTGCACAAATTTTAACTATAGAAATATATTTTGTTTACTAAAACATTGTACATGTAAACTTAAACTTAACTAATTTCTATTTGAGTGATTTTGTTGAGGATAGGACGATGATAGGAGAAATATGAAATGAAAGGAAGTGTTTCTGCTGTAATGTGTCTTGAACGCCAAGAATGCTCGAGAAAGACAGAGACACAAGCACCCACCGATTCAACGCGCCTAATTCTCTAGTGCTGCGCGCGCAGCGGACCGATTTTTCCATAAACACGTTGCTACATCTAGCAAACTTCTTGAGTAATTAAATGGTAATTAAATTAAATGTATATAAAAGAATGCAGCTTTTTGCCCTCTACCAGCAACTTCCTCACTCCAACCACATCGTTCGCTCCACCATCAATGCAGGCGTCAACAACTCTAGTCAGAGGGATGACCAGATGCATTAAAAAAATTTCAACCAAATAGAGTAGGAAGGATGAAATTCAAGAATTTTTAGTAGCCGAAGACCTATATTATGAGGATCATTACACCAAAGATCAACTAATCCAGGTTTTTCATACAAAAGTCGTAACTAAAGAACATATTGAAGATAAATTAGCCACTAACAATGGACATATGGTTTTAAGATTACCTCCATATTACTGTGTGGTGAATCCCATAGAATTGCTATGGACTCAGTTAAAAAACTATGGGCTTCCATTTTGGAGTTCTAGTACAGCGGCCCAATTTGATTCTATTTTTAAGTTGCAAAAAAGAGCAATTCGTTATCTATTTGGTCTCAAACAAACAACTCATTGCAAGACCTACTTTAAAAATCACGGAATTTTGACGCTTCCCTCTTTATTTATTTTGAAAACGGTTTGTTTGATTCGCAAGCATCTAAACATTTTTCCCGATAGACCTGATCATGGCTACTCCATTAGAAATTCGGATTGTAACGTTTATTTACCGATCCCGTCCACTCAGCTAGTAAAGAATTCTATTCTATATAGTGCAAAAAAACTCGAAATTCAACACTTTATCCGATAATTTTATTTGAATGTTTTATGCTGATTAGTACAACTCTAGTTACCACTCTGAAAGTGATCTAAGTGTACGCTCCGACCAAAAGCCACGACGATGAAGAAGTAGAAATATTTTATGATGAAATAAGAACAGCTATAGATACAAATAAAGCAAATTACGAAATACTATTAGGAGATTTTAATGCTAAATTGGGCAAAAAAGAGGAAGATTACGAACATTTAATTGGTAACTATGGCTACGGAAAAAGAAACGATAGAGGAGAAATGCTTCTCAATTTTATGAATGAACATAACATGTACTCAATGAACTCCTTTTTCAATAAAAAACCAAGCAGAAAATGGACATGGATGAGCCCCGATAAAAAGACAAAGAATGAAATATATTATATCCTAACGAAGAATAGAAACCTAGTAAAAGACGTATCAGTATTAAATCAGTTTGACCTAGGAAGCGATCATAGACTAATAAGAACAAAACTAATAATTAACAAAAAACTAGAAAGAAAAAGAATACATGAAAAAAGATACAAATGGACACCTGAAGAAATCAAAAATAGTGAATTTAATAAAAAGATAGCGCATGCATTAAATCAAGTTAGCATGCAGCAGATAAACTCCAATGATATTGATGATTTGAATAACCTTATTACCGAAACAGTGATTAAAAGCCTTCTGCAACTGAAAAAACCAAAAACAACATACAATGAATTAGACGAAGACATATAACAATAAATAAAAAGAAGGAAGATCTTAAATAAATCTAACAAAAGGGGAACCCACGAATATAGAGAACTTAATAGGCAGATTAGAAAAGGAATCAGACAACAAAAAAGAAAAGAAAACGAAAAATTAATAACAACAACTATTGAAAAAAATAAGAGTATGAAATGCCTCAAACCGACACTAGGACGACGTCAGATGATATCATTAATGGGAAAAGACGAAAATGAAATTACAACTAGAGAAAACATACTGATACGAATAGAAGAATTTTACACAGAACTTTACAGAACACATCAACAAGATGATGAGATGAGACCAGCACGGAAATTAATAAAAAATGTTGGATCAGAAATAATGCCAAAAGTAACAATTTCAGAGGTAACTACAGCATGGGAAAATATGAAGAGAAATAAAGCTGCAGGAGAAGATAATATTACCACAGATATGATATTAGAAAGAAGTAAGGAACTAATTGCAATTGTAACTAAGCTTGTGGACAGTTGTTTACATCAGGGCAAAGTCCCTTAGAGCTGGAACAACTCTAAAGTAATCTTATTATACAAGAAAGGTGATAGTCGAAAATTGGAAAACTACAGACGCATCAGCCTACTGTCACACCTGTTTAAAATACTCACCAAAGTCATAACTACTCGACTAACAAGGAAATTAGACGAATACCAACCATATTAACATTCAGGTTTTAGAAACGGCTATTCAACTTCCGATCACCTGTTAACCACAAAAATATTAATAGAAAAATGTAACGAATACAATTTTCCAGTTTTCCTAGCATTTGTAGACTACGAAAAAGCTTTCGATACCATAGAACATACGGCCGTAATAAACGCAATTCAAAATTGTAGCGTAGACAGCAGATATATTAACTTAATAAAAGAAACTATGAACCAAGCTACAGCTACATACTACCTAAATGAAAATCAACACAAGAACCCTGTACCATTAAACAGGGGAGTCAAACAGGGAGATACTTTATCACCCAAACTGTTCACCTTAGTTTTGGAGGACGTTTCTAAAAACCTAAATTTTAAATATAAGGGAATAAACATCAATGGCCGCTACCTCAGTAATCTACGATTTGCAGATGACATAATCCTGATAGCTACTGACCTACAAGAAATGCAAACCATGCTTTTAGAACTACATACCGAATCTTCTAAAATAGGACTGAAAATGAATTTAAACAAAACAAAAGTCATGCACTCCGAAGACACCGTGACAATAATAAACGATAAAGTTATAGAAAAAGTTGAAGCATATATATACTTAGGACAAAAAATAATACTAAATAGGGAAATTCAAACTGAAGAAATAAAAAGAAGAAGAAAGTTAGCTTGGGCAGCATTCGGTAAACTGAACTATATACTAAGAAATCAACAAATTCAATTACATTTTAGATCTAAAGTTTTTGATGCATGCATTATTCCGATATTAACTTATGCGGCACAAACATGGACAATCACAAAAAAGAATATGAATATACTTAGAGTCACTCAACACGCGATGGAAAGAGCAATGCCAGGTATATCACTTAAGGACAAGAAAACAAACACATGGATAAGACAGAAAACCAAAGTCACCGATGTGGTGCAAAAATCATTAAAGTTGAAATGGGAATACGCTGGACATGTAGCTAGGAGCGATCTAAACAAATGGCACAGATCAATTTTAACCTGGAGACCATACCAACACAAAAGACCTAGAGGCAGACCTCCTATGAGATGGACAGATGATCTGAAAAGGACTGCCGGGAAAAATTGGCTACAAGTGGCGTACAATAAAAAACAATGGAAAGAAAGACTTGAAGAGGCTTATGTTCAGATGTGGACGTGAATGGCTAGACGAAGAAGAAGAAGAAGAAGAAGAAGAAGTAGAACTCTATAGATGTCTCTTTGGGGTCTGTGTTACAATAGGTATCAATATCGGAATACCAGTAGGTCGGTTTTTAAAATTTCGCATAGATCTTGTGTCTCACTATACTTCCCGTTGACCACCACCATTGGAGATCCTGATGGAAAGGTTACCAAAGTGATCCAATACCCCGCTTACTCATCTACTGATGGACGGAGTGAGAAACTTTTTTACATTTTTTCTGGGTTCCAAAATTGATATTCTCAACAAAGCTCAGCTTGTTCATCTCACTCTAAAGATAAAATTTCTGACGACTGGACTACATTACAATTTTTCTAAATGCGTCTCTAATAAATGTCGTAAAAGAAGATTACAAATGTATTTAAATTTAATTTTCAGGATAATTAAGCTACTACCAAACTAGAAATCCTATTGAACGTTAAATAATGTGAAGAGATTTCATGCAAAATAAGTAAATTTATTTCATGTTTGAATTTACTCGTTGCAGCACCTTATACTTCAACATGCTTTATGGCTTTATGTAGAGAGAAACCTATTTGGAACACTTATTAGGTACATAATAAATGCACCTAATAATGAAAGGAAATTCTTGTGAGCATAGTTCGCTTATATTAAACTTTTGAAAATCAAAGAGCATTTATGCAAGGTTCAATGAAAATATGTTCCCGGTATATTACTTACATTTCAGTGCACGTATAGGCCATGTAGTGAGAATAAACGGAATAGATATATTGACAAAATGTTATTTAATGTTTACTGGTTTATCTAATTTTTGAATTATACATAAATTAGAATATACATTTATTATATAATTCTTCTTCTTCTGGTGCCGTATCCACTAATGAAGGTTGGCTATAACCAATACAAATTTGTCTCTATCTTCTGCTTTTCTTAAGAAGGTCTGTATGTTTAACCCGGTCCAGTCGCGAATGTTTTTTAGCCATTTTATTTGTCTTCTACCACGACCCCTTTTTCCTTTGATTTTACCCTACATAATCAGCTGCAACAACTCGTACTTATCATTTCTAAGTGTGGGCCCCCAATTATGCTGTATTTCGCCTTTTAATGGTGGTCAAAAGTTCTCTGTTTCCTCTCATTCTGTGCAACACCATTTCGTTCGTAATATGATCGTCCATGGTATCTTCAAAATTCTCCTAAAAAGCCACATCTCAAAAGCTTCCAGTTTTTTCATTAAGTCAACATTAACAGTTCAGGCTTCGACACCATAAAGTAGAATAAAATGGATACAACATTTTACCATCCGATATCGGATTTGCAGATTGAGTCTTTGGTTACTCAGGAATTTCCTAATTTTCAAAAAGGCTGCTCGTGATTGCTCTATTATTGAGAGAATTTCTGATTTCAGATTAGATCTTCCGTAATCCAGACTCCTAAGTATTTAACTTCTTGTAATGACTTTGAGAGTGTTTGGGGTTCTTGGTTTTTGGTAGCGGAACAAAGGTCGATAGCAGCCATTCTGTAGATATCTCACCAGATTTGTATATGTTGTTATAGAGTATAGTTATTGTATTTAAATTGTCTTCATCTATAATTTTAATCAGCTTGATATAAACTTCATCGGGCCCAGGGGCTCTGCTAGATTTTGAGTTGTTTATAGCATGTTGGACTTCAGATTTTAATATTATTGGAGCTTATTCGTTATTAATTTGTGTTGGTTCCGTTCTTGTGTCCATGAAAAGATCTTCAATATATTTAGTCCATACTTGTTTTATTTCAATTGGGTTATTAATAGGTTTACTGTTTTTGTCAATTAATCGGTTAGGTGTATTTGTTCGTGATTTTCCAGATAATTCTTTCACTTTTTTATGTAAATTATAACGATCATGCTTTTTCTGCAATTCTTCCACTTCGATGCATCATCCACTTTTCCTTAGCCTCTTTTATTTTGTTCCGTATTATTTATGTTTTTCTCTGTACTTATTTGGGTTTTGTTTCCATATTTTCTTCTTTGTTCCGTGATTTCCAGTATTTCTTGAGTCATCCAAGGTTTTCGGCTTTCTGTTTCCTTTTTTAAAAAAAATAGAAAAAGTTGTATTATAATGTTTTAGATTATAGTTATAATATTTTACATTATTCACATAATAAATTAATAAAATTATTGTTTTTATATCCAAACAGAAAGTGTTTCACAGTATCTTCTCTCTCTATCCTATATCCTCCTTAGACATGACATGATCTTTTTTGTTTTTTTTTTTTGATTAAATAATAGAACTAGTATGATTTTTAGTATAAAAACATAGGTAAATTTCTCTAAATTTTTATTGTTTTGATAAATGTGAAAAAAGACATGTCCATTCAAAAGGACATCAGCATCGCATCAACACAAAATTATTGTAAATAAAATTGTTTAAAGCAATATTGCATACTACTAAGGTAGGATCTTCTGCACGGCTGTATAAAGAGCTGCAAATACTCAAGGAAATAAAAAGCATTGCTAAAGAAAGGAAAAATTAAGCATTAGAGGGCGGATGGAGGAGTGTTAAGAACCGATGTAAAAATAAAGCAAAGATGGTATGAGTGCTTCAGAAAGTTGCCAAACGAATAACACCAGAGAAGAGACAGAGGATGTGGGATCCCAAATAAAAATGTAATACGGGGATTAGCGAAAGATAAGGTCTAGGCGTTAAATAGGATGATAAGAAATGGTAAGAGAGTAGGATTTGATGGAATACCTGTGGAGGCATTCATGTTCTTAAGCCACGATATCTGCGTCCTTTTAATTCGACTGTGGCCCTCGATTTTATAATGATAAGTTGAAAGATTCTGTACCGGTCTCCTGTAAGAAAAGGCTCTAAGTATAAAATTTTTCTTATTTTAATAGTTGTCACTAACTCATAAAAGACATTTCCTTTATTTAATACAGCTTTGTTGGTCTGTGCCGCTGTCCAAGTTATTCCGAGCATTCTTTTGTGCAAATACATCTAAAACGCCTCTGGGCAATTAATTGTATCAGTCTATAAAGTTCAGGTCGCGGTGCTGTGTAACAACACTTACTAAATATAGCATGTGATCATTCTTTGACGTAATTTTAGGTTTAAATTGTGGTAAGAGAAGAATGATTTCATTTTTAGGAACGTTTTGCAAGCTAATTTAATTTGTATTTTCAGCATTAAGCTGCAATCTTCAACGGGTAAAAGAGTTCCCGTAAAAAAGGTAGTCAGGTCGTTTGTTAAAATTTGCCCAATAGTTTTTAATACTCTGACACGTAGCAAGCGTCCAGTCATGTGCATATCATCCGTACTTCTTTGATGTGGTTTCAGACATGTCTGTGATATAAGGCTAAAGAGTAGGACCTATTCTTGTGGAAATCTATTTTTCAGTTTTATTCGGGTACTACTCTTATTCAATCATCTGTTGCATAGCATCGCATTAATGATATCATTGATATTTATACATAAATTTGCTCGCATTAGTTTATATAATCAACATTTATATAATTCAAGTGTGTGCACCTACAACAAAAGGAACAAAAGAAGAGGTAGAAGAACTATACCATAGCATTAGTCAAGTAAGTTGAAAAAGTAAGAGTAAACAATTGTCATGGGTGACTTCAACGCCAAAGTTGGGGCCAGCAAAACATCATCTGCAGTTGGACCATTTGGAGTAGGAAACCGGAAAGATCGGGGAGATACATTGGAGATTTTTTCGGAAGCAAATTAATTAGTAATAATGAACACCTGGTTTAAGTCACAACCAAGAAAATTGTACGCTGGAAATCTTCCCAGGATTCTGTGAGGAGGATTGTAAGAAATCAGATTGATTACATGCTAGTTAATAAGAGGTATAGGAACAGCTTTACATCTATCAAAATACACCCAGGGCCAGACATAACTTCTGATTATGTACCAGTTGTAGGTAATTTCAAAGTCAGAATGAAAAAGGTTACAAGTAAGTCGATGAAGAAATATGATGTTAGAAAACTGAAAGATCCCAATTTTCGACTAAAGGTGAGTGAAAACCTCAATACAAAGGTCCATCGCAAGGTGAAGGAAATAGCTGGAAAGTTCTGAAAACGCAACAGCAACAAATTAAAAGATGATGAAGGCAATCTTGCCATTACCAAAGAAGATAAAAGGTAAGTATGAAAAGAATACTTGGAGAAACTTTTACACGATCTTAGAACAAAACAAGAACCCACCATTGAGGAAAATTCAGGTCCCGAAATCCTACCAGAAAAAACAACGATAGCCGTCAGAAAAATGAATTATGGTAGGCACCGGGACTTGATGAAATTCCTGCAGAACTGCTGAAGCTATTATATGCAAAACAAAAAAAATAATAACTGAAATGTTTAATGAAATATACAAAGCAGGAAAAATACCAGTAAAGTGGCTCAAATCAGAGTTCATACCATTGCCCAAAAAACCAGGAGCAAAAGTTTATAAAGACTATAGAACCATAAGCCTCTGCTGAAGCTCTTTTTAAAAGTCATCCACAAAAGAATTTACCGCAAATATAAGGAACAAATTGTGCCCAATCAGTTTGGATTTGTGAACGCCGTTGGTACGAGGGAAACTTTATTTAGCGTGCAGGTATTGTTTCAGAAATGTAGAGATGTCAGCTATAATGGTTTTGCATACCTAATTGACTACAAGAAGGCTTTCGGTAGAGTCAGGCATGAACAAATGATGGAATTGCTAAAGAGGACAGATATTGATGGAAGATACTTAAAAATAATAGCTAACCTGTATTGGAATCAATCAGCAATGTAATAGATGGAAAATGTACAGATCAGGTCAAAGTCTTAAGAGGAGTGCGATAAGAAGAAGAAGTTTATATCTAATATAAAAAAGATGTTTATCTAGACGATATTGAGATTTTAACATGACAACAAAGTGATTATTTCTTTACTTAATAGGAGGCTTATACATATATATATTTTTTCTAAATTAACTTTTAGTTTTTTATATTCCTCACATTTTTTTTTGCAAATCCATTAAAGGACAAATCTAGTATCACCTTGTAGATATAAAAAATGCATTTGGCCGATTCCAGTTATCCCTAACTATTTTTTCCAATGGCAAAAAGCAATTTTTTTTTGTTCGACGCATCAACCTCATCATCATCGTTTGTGTTGGAAGGAAGTGAAAAAACGCCGAAAAACAGATGAAAATCACTACGGAAAGCGGGAAAGTGGCTAAAAATGTCCAACAAAAATGGCCGTTCATTATGGGATTTTCAGCTCGAAGGCGGGAACTGAATGCTGAGGTTAAGGACGGAAGGGAAACAGTGTCAGGATCTATTGGAGAATTATAGGTCGAGGGCTGCTGATGAGAAACCCTAATTAATGTACAGGGCGTAAGAGAAGTCCATATATTCGTCTTGCTGCTGTGATTCTGTCCTATTCAAGAGCCGCGATAAATCAAGCGGAATACGGATTTTCGTAGAAATACCTACGGTGAAGTTGGCCAACAAAATTGTTGGAAATTGGAATCTATTTTAAAGATATAAAATAAATTCACTATGTTTTTTATTATACACTGTGTGTCAGCCAAATGGAATAAATTAGCTAATAAATAAGGAAGTATTCGAAAAAATGGTCAATTTGGTTTTTCCATAAAAGCTTTTTATACAGGGTATATCAGATAACGGTGGCCAATATCAACTTGCTTATTTTAAATAGAATACCCTGTATATTAATTAATTTTTAGATTCCTCAGATCATTTTAGACATTTTTTTAATACAATGTCCTATAACTCTATTGTAACTAAGTAAAATGCAAAACTTCACATTTAGAAAAGAAAATTATCTATTTTTCCATAGTCGCTACAACATATTTAAAAACTTCTAAATAATTAAAATCTAAACAATAATGTCAATGTAGGAGATGTTCAAAATGCTCCCCACGAACGTCTTGGCAACACCCTAACGGTAAATAAAAATTTCTTCTATTGTTACTCAACATCTCAGCTAGGTCAGTCGGTTTAGTTTTGTATACAATACTTTTCACATATCCCCATAATAAAAAGTCTAATTGCGCCAAATCGGGGGATCGTGATGGCCATTCCATCGATCCTCGCCACCCTATTCGCCTCCCTATCCACCGATTTGGAAATATTTGGTTGAGGTATTGCCAGACATAAATTTGGTAGTGGAGTGGTGCTCCATATTGTTGAAACCATATCATATTTGCTGGAACGTGTGGGTTTCCTGGATCAGGATACAATTTGACCAACGTGGTCACTACATTAATTCGAAGCAATGCTAAATAATTGTCGCAATTTAAATTGCCATCTATGAAAAAGAGACCTATGATCTGATCTTCAATAATTCCTGCCCACACGTTAACCTTCTCAGGGTATTGAGTATTGTCTTCTCTCATTCAGTGAGGATTTTCCCTGGACCAATAGCGACAATTTTGCCAATAAGCTTGACCGTGAAAAGTAAAGGTACACTCATCAGAAAACAAAACATGTTCTAATTTGATCACATTGCTGTCTAACATTGCCATCATTTATTTATAAAAATACGTTCTCCTGTCAAAATTATCTTTCATGAGCTCCTGAGTGTGTATTATTTTATAGAGATGAATTTTGTTTTCTTGTAATATTCGAATAACCGGTGAATAACTAATTTCGAGTAATGGGGCTGCTTTTCGAACAGATGTATGTGGTTGTTCCTCAAACTCAAGCATAACAGGTAATTTGGTATTCTCGCTTATTGCATTGGCAGCTTCTTTTTTTACCTTCCTAACATGGCCCAGTTCGTGAAATTGCTTCTCTGTTTTACTAATTGTCCCTTGAGATATGTGCGGGAAATCAGGAAATGCTTCGTGAAATAAACGAGCTACTTCCATTTGCGCCCGTGTCTTATCTCCGTTGCCAATCATCTGTATAATTGTAATTTTGTGCATTTTTGTTAAATGAACCATTTTTCTGGCTTGCTGTTAATAAAAATCAAACGATTATAGCGCTGACAACTACTTCTATCATGGACCAATAAAACATTGGCATTTTAAACAAAAGTAAATAATTTTTTGTTTTTTTTTTAAGATATTAATAAAAAGGAATGCTTAAATAGGTTGTGCTTACTTTATCATTACAAAGACCTAAATGGGCAATCAAAAAAAAATCAAGTAGACAACAAAAAAACTAACTTTTTACCAGTGCCTCTCCTAGTAAGTGATGTAGTACCACCAAGTGGTAAAATACCTGAAGATGCTTAGCAATTTGTAGTAAGCGAAACCGGTCGTTTTGGTGGTAAAATTAAATTGATTGTAAGTCTTATTTTGTTTTTTTTTTACCTATTTAAATCATATGTGTGTGTTTTCTGATAAATTAATTATAATACGTCTGATCTTTTTAGATAATTTGGGATTGTGATATGGTAAAAACCTATAAATTGGAGTACAAGGAGAAGATTGATTAAAAGCAGAATTTTGAAGCAATCTAGATACTCTTTTACGGATGAGTTTATCTATTATAAAAGGATCATAACCATTGTTGACAGCTATTTGTTTTATGATTTTAAGCTCTTTATTAAAGGAGTCAGCTGACATAGGTATTGAATATAGTCTGTGAATAAAACTTCTGAAAGCAGCTAATTTATGTGATAGAGGGTGATTGGAGGAAGAATGAATGACATGATCGATTTGGGTGGGTTTGCGAAAGATACCAAAATCAAATTGATTGTCGAGTCTGGCAATAGATAAATCTTAAAAGTTAATGGCTTGGGAAAATTCTAGTTCCATGGTAAATTTGATATTTGGGTGGATTTGATTAATTTTAAGAAGTAGTTGTTGAGCTGAGTCATGATTACCTGAAATGAAGACAAAAAGTTTTAGTCTTCATTTCAAGAAGACCGTACAGAACAAGTCATAGAGAAAAACTAAAGTCTCAAATGAACCAAACCGAAACTAGGAAAGAAAAACATAATAACCATTAAAAATAAACAAGGACAACTAGAAAAAAATAAATCTGATATAACAAACTCATTTGAAAAGTTCTACGCCGATCTGTACTGTTCCAGAAGCGATCACCCTAACTCCTCAAAGCAGAACTTAAAAAGGCAGATAACAAATGTTAACTTAGAAGTGATGCCCAAAATAAGCCACGAAGAAACAAAAAGAGCAGTAAAAGAAATAAAAAGGAATAAAGCTACTAGAAGCGATGAATCCTAGCAGAAATGCTGAAGAAAGGCGGAGAAGAAGCCATCACGTATCTAAAATACTATCTTATGAATGTCTATTGGAAAGCAACATACCCGAACACTGAAATACTGCTAAAACAATACTAATACACAAAAAGGGAGACACCAGCCACCTGAAAAATTATCGACCAATTTCACTTCTTTTACAACTTTACAAAATCTTTACAAATATTATTAAAAACAGATTAACAATTAAATTTGACGGATATCAACCAGTAGAACACGCCAGATTTAGAAAAGGGTACAGCACCTGTGACTATGTATATTTTGAAAATCCTAATATAAAAGGCTAACGAATAGCATAGAACTGTGGGCAATAGAAGAAGCATTAGTCAACAACCGGGTCGACTCCAGGTAGAGAGTATTAATACATAATATTTACGAACAAGCTGAAATGATAGAGACGTTGGGTAATGGAATCGAAACAAGACCAGTAAAAATCAACCGAGGCGTAAGACAAGGAGACACAATATCTCCAAAATTATTTACAGCTGTCTTAGAAGATATCTTTAAGTCAATATACTGGGAAAATAAGGGAATCCCTATTACCGGAAGATACTTGAACCATCTTAGAGACGCAGATGATGTAGTACTAATAGCCGACACGTGAAATGCACTGAATGCGATGGTTGAAGACCTACACACAGAATCCCTAAAAAAAGGACTGAAAATGAATTTCAGCAAAACTAAACTAATGTGAAATAAAGATGACAAACCTATGATAAACATACAAGGGACAGAGATAGAACACGTAGATGAATATACATATCTGGGTAAAAATGTCAAGGTAAGCAAGGAAAATCAGACTACAGAAATAAGCAGACATGTAAAAATGGGATGGGCAGCATTTGGAAGACTCTCATACGTTCATAGAAATAAAAATATACCTCAAAGACTGCGAACCAAAGTGTTTAACTCCTGAGCTCAATTCTGGACATTCACTAAAATAAACATGGAGAAGATCAGAAAAACTGAGAAAGCTATGGAATGACAGATGCTGGGTATCTCACTCAAAGACCATAAAACCAATGAAGACATATATAATAGAACACAAGTAAAAGATGCTGTCGAACTGACAGCTAAACTAAAATGGAAATGGGCTGAACATAACTAACGTCTTAAGGATGGCCGATGGAATAAAGAAATCGGGAATTGGCGGCCATATGAAGCCAAAAGACCACGAGCAAGACCGCAAATACGCTGGAGCGACGATATTAAAAGTACTGCAGGACCAATGTGGAAATGTCTTACCAACAACAGAGATGAATGGCGAGAATTAGGAGAGGCTTATATTCGGCAATCCGAATACAGAGGAGGGCTTAAAAAAATACAAAAGCGCTATAGGTCTTGTAATCCTCCGGCTTTTAAAACCTTAATTATTGTTTTTCATTCTTCTCTCCAATATTTTCCAAGTTTATTTTGCATAAACTTTAAAATTTTAGAAAAAATTTTTATTTATTTTAACTATAGACACGGTTCCTGAAACACTTGGTAAAAGTTTCGAAATTTATAACAATTTTCAATTTATTTTCCAAGTTTTAACCGTAAATGTATAACTTTTACCTTAAAACTTTTCAAATTAAATTTTAGAAAAAGCTTGTACCCCAAATAGGGTAATCAACTAAAAATATTTTAGCAAGCTGGAGTAGAACCTTTTTGAAGGTCTTCGAGTAATTCGGAAAATCCCCTCGGACCCAAAGAACTGCTATCAACTTTCCCGAAGAACGCAATCAGTCTTAGATTCTTTTATGTACCAACTCCATTCATAAAGAGAGGCTTCTTTTCGGTCACTGAACTTCCACTCTGGTATATCGGTGACGCGAAAAGATTAAATTTCGAAAAACATTCTCCACAATGTGACAACTGGGTCTAATCCGCATTAAATTCAAAAAGGTATTTCTGAGAGAGAGTGGGAATTAGATAAAACCCATGTCGCATTAGTGACCTTTTTCTCTACCATTGGCGGATACGAGGGGATAGCGGAGACCGTGATTTGCCACACTAAACCTAATTTTCGCTGAGTGCGTGTTTCACTATATCTCCACCTAATGGGAATATGTCTGAATTTTTGATGTGCTCTTGTTTTTCACTATCCAGTGGCAGACCTAAAAAGGTTTAATTATATTATTGTTGACAATTATTATTTCAACGGAATTTGTTGTTTAATTATTATTATAACAAAGGATTAATGATCAGAGGTAGGTAGGAATTTTATCAAAATTACGGTAATCCCACAAAATAAAAGAAAAATACATATAAGTAATACTTTTATATTAAAATATACTGCGATCCTAAATTAACGTATAATTTTAAAAACCCTGGTAAATAAAATAATTTTAATGTTTCGATTTTTGTGCTAATATATTATTGTTACGCCCGGTATATTGTAAAATTTATCGATAGAACGGTAAAACACGCTATTGCTTTTACCATTTTTTGCAAAAAAATTAAAAACATGCTAATTGTGCTTCATTTTATTTCGAATTTAGTTGGGTTGGATTACGTAGTGCTGAACGTTTAAAGAAGTTTTTCAAGTTTATTAAGTGTTTTTTCTTTGAAATGAACCACCAGCAGCAAGAAAATCGAAATTTGTCAGAAAGTGACTGTTTTAGCATCGTTACTTTTCGCAAAGAAGAATACACTCAGTTAGAACTCGCTAAACGTTTTAACGTCACCCAGTCAACCATTTCAAGAGTGTTAACACGTTTTTCTGTTACTGAAAGTAACTCGAGAAGACCCGGTCAAGGCCGTAGAAGTCCGTAGAAGGTCCTAATTAAGACCGGTTTTTGACACTTCGTACACTGAGACAAAGGTTTGTTACCAGAACTTCTCTACAAAATTAATTTTTGGATCGTTATAACTATAGAATCAGCCAAAATACGATTAGAAGAAGACTTGCCGAAAACGACCTACACCCTGGAAGGGCACCAACCGACCCATTATTGACCAGAGACAATAGAAGGCAAATATTGCATTTTGCTCGTGAACATGTTGATTGGAATAATGACAATTGGGGAAGAATATTGTTTACCGATGAATCCAGGTACTGTCTTTTTTCTGATGACAGGAGAAACCAAGTGTATAGAAGGCCTGGGGAATGCTACGCACAGTGTAACACCGTAGGGACTGTACAGTATGGCGGCGGCTCGGTAATGGTGTGGGGTGGGATTAATTTAGAGGCTCGTACGGAATTAGTTAGAATAGATCGCTGTCGGCTTACATCACAGAGGTATATAACAGAGATTTTAGAAGAGCATGTCGTGCCGTTTGCACAATTTATTGGGGATAATTTCATGCTTATGCAAGATAATGCCAGGCCACACACGGCAAGAATTGTGCAGCAGTATCGTCAGGAGGTTGGAATTCCTCCTTCCATTCTAGATGACTACAACAACTACCTAATGCACCAAACACATTAGATGAACTGTTTTTGCGGTTAGTTGAAATTTGGGATCAAATTGATCAAGAAGAAATCAGAACGATTATTCTCAGTATGAGAGAGCGTTGTAAAGCAGTAATAAATGCCAGAGGATGCAATACTCGATACTAGTACACGGAACTAGTATTTTCTTCAACTTTAAAAATTTCAATGTCGTCAATAATTTATAATGTTAGTTTGTTTAGATCAGTTGTTTGTTTAGATGTTTAGATTTATGATGTTATATTGCTAATTTTAATACATTTTTTGTAAAAAAAGAAAAGTTTTTTATTTAAGATGTTTTAAAATAACCATTTAGAGAAAAGAACAAACAAAATTTTTTTCATTACAACCCAAAATAAGAATTATAAAAGTATGCGGTAATTTTGGAGCGCAGTGCATGTATTTAACATAGTGAAAAAATACAAGAAAAATAATTTTAAACTTAACTATCATCTACATTTAAATCGGTATCACTATGATCACTATCGTTTGAATCTATAACTACTCTATTTATAATGTTTGAGAACAACTACTCTATTTATAATGTTTGAGAACTGTAAGTATTTTTCTTCTAGTTTTGACATACTCTATACATTTTTCCAATTATCTGCTGTAATACAGCAGGTTGGTTTTTGTTTGTGTAAGAATCATTTTTGTGTAAGAAAGAAAAAATTCTTGAATTTCAGCTTTGTTTGAATTAATGTTTGGAATTTTACTCTTTAGTCTACAATGATACGGAGCATTATCCAAAATAATAACGCTATTTCTTTTTAAATTAGGTAGTAATTGCTGCTTAAACAACTTTTCAAACAAAGTACTGTGCATGTCTTGATGATAATCTAAGCGACAAAAACACTTACACCCTTAGCAGAGAGTAATATAGCATCTTCTACCCATCCTGATTCTCCCCCACAATATAACATACAAATTCTCTTTCCTCTAGAGGAAGAAACATTGGTGACGCAATTTTTAACTACCATCGGTCCAACATTTTTTAACTATATCGTGGGTTTTGAACCAAGTTTCATCCAAATAATACAAGTTGTTCCTTGCTTTAGACCCTTACTAATAGGAATTTCTCTAGTTAATTTTTTTCCAGTTTTTATGTTTACCGTCATATTTTTGTAAAGCTGTTGTACTGCTTTTATTTTTTTTATTTATTTCCTACACTACAAGCGGTACACTATCGTATGCCATTGTCAGATCTATAAAGACTATATGAGTTAAAAGGTTGTGGGCTAATCTTTTCTTGATAACTTGCTTTAGAGAGAATATACTGTCCATACAGGATCTGCCTTCATGAAAGCCATTTTGTTCTTCTTCATCTGCCATCTCTTTTTCAATGTTATTTTTTATTATTTTCCCATACAGTCTTGGGAGTGAATTTATGATACTAAGCCCCCTGTAGTTTAAACAATTCTTTCTATCATTTTTTTTTGTAGATGTTAATATGTGCGTTTGTCCACTCCGGTGGTAAGTCATGTCCTTTATAGACCGCACTCCGGTCCTCTTAACACTCTTACGTCTTTAACTTGTATGAGCGTTTCTTGTTTTGTGATAACATAGTCTATAATTGACTTGGTGTTTCTCGTCGGCTGGACTCCGTTTAGGATTTTCAGAGTGCTGTTCGCATAATTGGATGAAATGGTCCCCATTTTCATTTATTTTTGCATCAATGATTTATATTTCACAGCTAATATGTGACTGTTTAATTATTCCTTAGTCCTACTAGAGACCATGAGAAACAACAAAAAATTGTACCTTTTACAAAAATATCTAAGTCTCTCTTTTCGATTATTTTAAAAGTTACCTATTTCCTCCGTCTATGTTCTAGTGAAACGCACGGTACAGAAAACACAGAATGCGTGTGTTCCGGATTGTGGAATGCCTAAAAAGGGAATTAAAGGCAAAAAGATGTTCCTAGGACGCGATACGACATCGGAAAACTCGACCACTCGCACACTCTCTGCCTTTCCTGTTTTAATAATGCATTGCGGCAAACGTAATTTTCCGAATGGTAGCTACCCGCTATCTACTATCCACCGTTTTATCCACTACCAGGTTTTAGATACCGAGTCACTGCGGAGAGTTCTGCATATCACCGCAAATTGATTAAATATTGTTTTTTATTTAAAAATTTATCGTGAAGTAAATAAATTTATAAATTATTTATATATTTTTATCTACTGTCTTACTCGCTGAAGTCAAAGATGCAGTTAAATCGCTAAAGAGAAATAATTCCCCAGGCAATAATTCAATACCAGGTGAAATACACGAATATCATGGATTCAAAGAATGTCAAACGTGGAAGTAATTAGAATAATAGGAAATGAGGCGGAAATAATATTAACTATCAAAAGACAAAAACTTGAGTACTTAGGACATGTGATGAGAGGGCAAAAATACGTATTATTACAACTTATTATGCAAGGCAAAATCCGAGGAAAGCGAAATGTGGGAAGACGAAGAATATCCTGGCTTAATAACTTAAGGGAATAGTTTAAATGCAGTAGTGCAGAACTTTTTAGAGTGGCAGTCAACAGAGTCCGCATCTTCTTCTTTAAGTTCCATCTTCTATCGAAGGTTGGAAATCATCATGTCTATGCGGACTCTGTTGACTGCCGCTCTAAAAAGTTCTGCATTACTGCATTCAAACCATTCTCTTAAGTTTTTAAGCTAGGATATTCTTCGTCTTCCCACTTTCGCTTTCCTCTAATTTTGCCTTGCATAATAAGTTGTAAGACGTGTGTGTGTATTTTTGCCCTCTCATCACATGTTCTAAGTACTCAAGTTTTCGTCTTTTGATAGTTAATATTATTTCCGCCCCATTTCCTATCATTCTAGTTACTTCCACGTTTTACACAGAGTCCGCATAGCCATGCTGATTTCCAACCTTCGATAGAAGATGGAACTTAAAGAAGAATAAGTGTACTGAAAATCACTTGAACCTGGTCCGTTCCCTGTTGGAAACATTTTCACTTCACTTAGAGCTCACTTTTATTTCACACTGACTAGATAAATAAAAATTTATTTATTTACCAATTAAATCAATTTCAATATACCAAATCTCGAGAAGATTAGTTAGCACAATTACAATATCTTCAGAAAACCTTCAAAAATTAATATTTTTCCGGAAAATCCCAAAATTTCCATTAAGTTTGACAGTTAATTTGACAATTGTGAGTGCTACGTAAAATCTAATTTCAGATTCTTTTTTAGCGCCAAAAAATACATAGGATTCCCATAAATTTGTAAGAAAAGTTTTATAAATCTTTTTTTTTGTTGGCTTGTGTTATTAGTTAAAGATACTGTTGAGATTTAAGTATTTATGTATTAATTACAGTACAGCTAATAACCCAATGTGTTTGATGTTGTTATCAATAAAGTATAAAAAAAGGCGTCGGCCTAATTTGTTAACCTGCGAAGTCCATTTTTGCATAGTTTACGGGAGGGAGAAAAAACTGAATAATACTTTTTCTTTTTTACATATCAAGATTCTAAGGATCCCGTTGGTTCCTATGATGATTCTAGACATTTTGTAAGTTTTAATGCTTGAGTACCTAAGGTACAGTGTAAAATAAAATTAAAAAATAATAACTTGGCAGTTTTTCGTTTTAAGGTTTAAATTTTATTGAGGACTTAGCAGTTATAACACTTAAATGAACATAATGACATTTCAATGTGATTTTTAGTTAAGGTTTATAATAAAATAATCAGATAAATACAGTCTATATTAAAATATTTATTATCAAATGTTTAACAACAGAATCAGTCTTCAAACATGAAACAATATTATAGATTATTTTATAAACAATAACCAACATCGTGTTAAATGTTGTAAGTATTCTTCACTAGCTACACTTTTATCTTAACCATTAAAATCACAGTCAATATTAAAACTTAATCAAAGTTAATATTAAGAGACAACTTATTTCAAAGAAAAATAAAATAAAAAAATTCTTGAAACACAAACTAAACTTTTAAAAATAATTAAATTCTTCACAAAAAACAGTCTTCCAAACACTCTAAATTCAAAGGCACATCAAAATAAATTGCAAAAATAACCTACTCATGATGTAAATCATCATAATATTTATGATATTTAGATGGAAGAGTCTTTTTGATTTTCTGCAGGTCTTCAAACTTCCGGATTGTGATTTTACGTCGATTTTGGTGCAATTGCGTTAAATCACTAGTCTTACAAGAATGAAATCGTGAAGATCTTCTTTGTGGTAAATGTTGCCATTTATCCTTATAAAAAGTTTCATAAAGAATGGATACATTGCTTTCATAATGTAGAGCTCGAATGTCGGTCACTTTAGGATCTCCTTTAGATCTTCCTGGACGAATGCTTTTAAAAACTTGTATTTTTTCAAATCTTTTAAAGTAAGTGTGTTCCAAATATTTTATAACATATGGGGCTGGTAATTTTCGTGGTCACATTGTCTCAATAGTGGTTACCCATTCGTTGACGAAGGTTTTTTTTCTCCCCAAGTAAAACTTCAAAATTGTTTGAAAATTTCTTAAATTTTTATCTATAGTTTCACATGAAAGTACACAAAGTACTTTACTTTCCGATTTTACAAGTGTATCTTAATTTGATGGAACAAGCCTCTTTTGGTTTCATGTAATTATAGTAGTCTTCTTTCTTCTGTCTTCCAAAATAGCTTTTACCACATTCTCTTCTGTCTTTATTCTTTTCCGAAAACCATTCTTTTTTATTGACTTGAAACCGTTTCTTTCGTTTATTACTTTTTCTTATTTCAGAAAGCGAATCTGAGTCAGAATCAGAATAAGGCACAAGTTTATTATGTTTTGTATTACTATTATCTGATATAGGTGGATTGGGTACAACTTGATGACTGGAATTAACAAGAGGTAATATGCGCTCTCATCCGGAGCGTGCATGTTGTCTATAATGCTTGGCGTTTCATCTGGAGTATTAGAAATAGCTTGAAGTTAATATAGGCTTGGTTCATGACTTATTATTTCGAATGATTGAATGGCTGAACTATTTATATCCTTTGAAATCAAAATATTAGTTGTTTGGAAATATTTTTCAATTTGTGACGGTATTATAATCAAATTATTTTCACTCGCAACTGGAGTAATGTATTCTTTTTTAATTTGTGACTGTAGTATAATCAAATTTTATTCTTTCGTAACTGGAGGAAGATATTGTTTTTCAATTTGTGACGGTATTATAATCAAATTATTTTCAAAATATTTTATGAAAACATTCAAAAACTTTAATCTTTTCAACAGCTACGTTCGCGGCGGACTATTGTCAGTACGCAACTAAGGTCCCGCGAGGATTTAGCAGGTTTTCGATGCGTAGATTTGCTATTGGGTACAACGCAGTTTTTCGGGCACGGCTTTTATACCCAATTGAATATTGATATCGACCTTATTCCTTTACCATAAGGTAGGTAATCGTCTCAACTTTATGTCGAGCTCGAAAAGTAAAATTGACCAAAAAATGGACTTAGCAGGTTAAAGCATTAGGCCGACGAAGGTATTTCTTTTGTTTCAAAACGTTTAAATTTATTATCTTAATACTGTCGATATCTGGGGAGTATATTGTAAACTTTTCATTACGTTCATATTATTCTGTTCATTGAAACAAATGTTTATGACACTCTATGGGAAATACATAAATTTTTATTTTTTATTAATTTTACTTTAAAAATGAAAACACTCTTTTAAACGATTACGGATAGTGAAACAGCGGTCCATCGTTAAATCGTCCAATTGCGCTAAAGACTTTTGCCGTGTATCAGTGCCACACCCGGTAAATTCTCTCCTGTAGTAAAATCAACGGTCCGGAATAATTTCCTTGGCGATGATGCCGATGGCATCCTTGTCTCTTGGGAGATGGCTACGTTCCTCCGACGGAGGAGAAGACGCCGGAACACGGAGGTCATCATCAAACTGACATCCTGTCAGAGTTAAGTTGAAAGTTTCGGGGTATAAACTTTCTTCGGCAAAAATGCTTTTCTCGAATCAAATTTACTCACTTATATTACGTGATGGTCGAAATGAAAACGTTCCCTTTCTGACGATTCCATTTTATTAGGCTCGGGATGAACTTTCGGCTTTTCGGAGTATCTGATTTGATGCATTTTTGATGGCTCTTTCGTTTATTTTCATTCTTTCAAGGGTTAACTGATTTACTTACTTTCGATTTTATTTAAATACGACAAGGAAAAACATTTTATTATAAGTTTTATCCTAAAATCGAATAATAATATTAAAAGAATAATCAACTAAGTATCTTCTAAGCCAGATAGAAAATGGTATGTTCTAAAAAGAAATTTATATTCTGTCATATCGAAAATTATTTTATAAAAGAGGATTTTTCATTTCTCTCTTGTTATTTTTTTACTTTTTAGTTAATACACTCGCGATCATAAAATCCGGGTCATCTTGAAAATTTCAAGTTTCTTAAATATTTTTGCCTCTGGTGCAGTAATTACCTTTTTTTTTGGCTAATGTATTTTTTATTTGTCATCAATGTTTGTTTTGAAAGAATGGTGTTTTATTGTTTTTATTGAAAAAAACAGAAAACAAATCAAATTGTTGATAAAACAGACATACGAAAAAAAATGGAAAGTACAGAACGTGGTAAAAAATCAGTGAAATTTCAATGACCAATATCGTGTATTGCCTTCCCTTGCTCTAATAACCTCTTGTAGTCGACGGGGCATACTCTCAATTTTTCTCCGGATTACATGTTGTGGTATGTTATTTTACTCTCTCACTAACAGATCCTTAAGCTCCTGTGCGTTGTTAGGAGGAGGTGTACGGGTTTGAATACGTTTTTTCAAATCGTCCCAGAGATGTTCGATGGGATTCAGGTCCGGAGACCTAGCTGGCCAGGGTACCTTCGTAATTCCAACTTCGTCCAAGTATTACATACTGATCCTGGCAACGTGCGCTCGCACGTTGTCCTGCATAAAAACGGCGTTTGCTCCAAGCCCTGCCATGTTGGGCATAACATGTTCTTCCGGAATCTCCGTAATGTACCTTAGTGCAGTTAGGGACCCATTTTCGATGAAGGGTAATTCTGTGTGGAAGTCGGAAGATATACCTCCCCAAGCCAAGACCGAGCCTCCATCAAATGGCATTCTTGGAGCAATGCAAGCTTGTGAAAATCGTTCACCGGTTCTCCTTCAAACTCTTACACGTCCATCGGATCCAGTTAGGCAGAAACGGGATTCATCTGAGAATATAACTTTGCTACAATCGTTAATTCCCCAATGCGCGTATTGTCGAGCAAAAGCTAGTCGTGCAACTCGAGGCACCCGGCGAAGTGGCGGTCCTCTAGCCATTACCCGAGAAGATAGTCAAGAAGAACAAAGTCTTCTTCTGACTGTTGCAACACTGAAATTGCGATTTCGTACTTCCTCTAGACGATTTTGATGCATAACTGCAGTTGAGGTCCGGTTTCGTAAAGCCTGAAACACAAGGAACGGTCATCTAGTGCCTTGGTCGTTCTTCTTCGTCTAGAGCCAGGTCGCCTGGTTAGCAAACTTGCCTCCTGAAAGCGTTGAAGCACTAGTTGAACCGTAGAAAGGCTTACGCCAACAGTTCTTGCGACTTGTCGTTGAGTGTGACCGTCTTCCACAAGTGCAACAATTTGTGCCGTTTCAACAACAGTCAAAGGCATTTTTGTCAAAAAATAAACACTAATAATGGCACTAATAAACACTAATGGTGGCAATAATAAACGTTTGTCAGTTGCATTTGAACAGAAAGCCGAAATACAAACGAGACATTTAAAACAAGCGGAGTTACAGGTAGCGTTCATTTTGGGAAGTGTGCACTTTACCGCGAAATCGGCACTATTGGAATTCTTTGTTACAAAGGAAACCGCAACAATTCTCAGAAACATGCATTAGTTTGTATTTGTGTTATTATTATTTACGATAAAGCTCGTTAAAAATGAAATATCGGTGATTTTCAAGGTGACCCGGATTTTATGATCGCGAGTGTACATAAAAATATTTTCAACTAAGTTTATTTAAAAATTTATATTGTAAAGTTATTACTTTTTTATGTAGAATAGAATAGAATAGAAATTATGTTTTATTGTCATTCAAAATTATACAATATATATATATATATATATATATATATATATATATATATATATATATATATATATATATATATATATATATATATATATCTATATATAAATACTTTAGTTACTTATAAATAAAGGTAATATAATTTATTAAAATTTTTTGTAAAAGGTATATATTTAAAAACTCAAACGGGCTATGTTAGACAAAACGTTTTCGGAATCCATATTCCATCATCAGTGTCTAGGAGTACATGAATGTAGCCACTAAATATATGGGTAAAAACCCGTTAAAAATTAATTAGTTAGATTTGGTTTACAGTATTTCTTATAAAATATTAAGATGTTAAAGTTACCGTTGGAATAGGTAACATGGCGACATATGACTCCACGTGAAGTTGCTAGTCCTGAGACGGTGTATCTGCGAGGACTTTATGGAAGCAACTTTTTTAAATATATACCTTTTACAAAGGATTTTAATAAATTTTTTAATATATGGTATACAGCCAACTACAGGAACGTAGATTCCTTGTGTACTGTAATTTCTTAGCTATTCGTTAAGAAACTCTTCTACTGAATAATATGGTCTTTTACATAGATATGCTTGTCATTTTACGAAACTTCGCAGAAGTTGTAGATTTAAGTTACAAAGGGAGATGGTTGTATAATTTTTTTTGCCGAATATAATATAGATTTCTTTACTAACTCAGTGGACGAGATCGGTAAATACACATCAAAGGTTAAATTTCTGGTAGAATAGTCATAATCAGGTCTTGCTGGAAAAACATGTAGGTGTTTACGAATTAAACAAACAGTTTCTAAAATATGTAAAGAGTTAGAAACCCGTAATTTTGAAGTAGCTTCTGCAATGTGTTATTCTACTGAGGAAAAAAATACCGTTTTGTTTTTTTTGGTAATTTAAAAACATCAAATTGGGCAGCTGTACTAGAACCCCAAAAAGGAAGACCATATCGAAGATGAGACGCGAACAAAAAAAAATGTGTTATTTTGGAAGATGCTAAATTGATTTCCTTCAAAATAGATTTTATTGCTTAGCAGGCTGAGGCTAGTTTCTTACTTAACAAATCAATGTGAAGGAATAATTTAAGGTTGCTGTCTATAAAAATACCAAGAAATTTTATAGAATCGAGGATACTGAAAAAGAAAAATCGTTTTATCGATTTTTAAGTTAGTAAGGTCATTTATAAAGATAAAGAAAAGCAGAGGACCCAAAACTGAACCTTGTGGTACTTCACATACAATGCTTCTGTGGCTAGAGTCAGCACATTTGCTCTAGTTAAAACACATAGAAACTAGTTATTTCCTATTCTCCAAGTAAGATTGGAACAAATTCAAAGAAATATCTCGAATTCCGAGAAATTTAGATTTTTTATCAAAATGTCGGGGTTTACAAAATGAAAAGCTTTGGAATAGTTAAAGAAAACAGTGGCTGTGTAAAGATGATTGTTTAAAGCTTGATAAACTTTATCTAGAATAGAAAACATAGTATCACTAGTACATTTATTAGATACAAAGCTGAACTGACTTTGTAATAAAATTTTGTTTTCAACGAGAAAGGACGTCGGGCTGTTATAAGTTTCTCAATAATTTTGGATAGGACCAGTAGTAAGGCAATAGGTCTATAGTAGCGGACATTTGATTTTTCACCACCCTTTTAAATAGAAATAATAATGGCTGTCTTTAGGAACTCTGGAAATATACCTTTTCAAAAGGAATCATTAATTAGTGAGAACAGGACTTCCAACACATTTTTTGGGAGATCTAAGAAAATTTTTAGGGATAGTTTATCATTACTACACAAACATTTGTTTTTGATACTGTTGATTGTTTGGATCAGTTCATATTTATCATCAGGTTTTATAAAGAATGAATTCGAGACCTTTTTTGAATTGGGGAGAGAGGAAATAGGATAGATATTTTTACTCACATTAACGAAGTGTTCATTTAGATTTTCATAATTTGGAAGAGAACATGTTTGAGCTGTGTCAGTTTTATTTCGGAGATCGTTTATTATGGACCAAGTGTCTTTTGAAACATTTTTAGAGCTTCCCAGGCGATTTTGATAGTACATTTTTTTAGCTGTTTTGACAAGTTTTAGATAGATTCTTCTGTATTTGGTAAAATATTTAGTGACAAAGACGTTGGTAGTAAATTTTTTAATGTACAGTAGTAAATGCATATTCTGCATTATATAAAATATTATATGGGTGAGCTACATTCTTTTTCAGTGCAGACATATATGGTGTTTAAAAACGTAACATCGTCTGTAAGATTAGTTTTTAATATAAAGGAAGTTAAAAAAGAAAAATGTTACACATTTTTTACTGTTTTACTGAAACTACTGGCAACATTGTAATTAAATTTATATGAATATCTTTTGAAAGCTGATATACCCCATTACTTTGTTTTTATATCTGATTCGTACAAGATTCGCATTAAGTATTATTCAACACAACTTTCTAAAGGTAAAATTATTAATCAAAATTCTACACGTAAACTTAAACATCATATTATTCTACACTAAACAGGTACTTTTAATGAAACTCAATACTGTGTACCGTTTTCGGAATACCTATTTTGATTTGTAAATTATAAAGTAATAACCGATGCTGGTATAAAGGAGTGATAAGGTTCTAACAGGTATATATGTCAATTTGCTCTAAGTTTGCTATGAGAAACTGACATTTATTGTTTGTGTTAATCGGCGTTTTGAACAGTGTTAAATTTTTAAATTGTGTGTTTCTATTAAAAATATTTAAAGGTCCACTTTGATTTTTTAAAGATGCATTCAAACTATTTTGAATAAGTAGATAAAAACCTCTCATTGTCTAATTACAGCAGCTCTATTGATTAAAACTTTAATTAAAAGTGACAATCAAAATTAGCTTCTTGAAAGCTCTACCTCGCGCGCAGTAATGAAAATGTTATTGAAGTCATATTTTCGATTTATTTAATTAACTGAAAATATGGCGGAACATTTCAGGCAATTGATTTTTCTGACAAAAAAGAGTGATTGATGAAATCTTAAATAATAGCTGCAAAGAGGCTCCTTAGTTGAGATTTCAATATCCTAAAGATCTAATGCGACACGCGATTTCATAAATTATTCTCTCGAAAAGTATCAAATACTTTTTTAAAGAGTATATGGCACTCAATAGGATATAATATAAAATTCCGTCAGTAGTTATGATCCAATAAAGGTTGATCAGGTTTCCATTTTTTGTGAACTTATGATTTATATAATAAGAAATATATTAACATATAAAACAGAAGAAAAAAGATTATGTGAAACATAGACCTAACTTTTGTGCATCAATATAATTAGAGAGATGTGTTTAGTATGCACTGATTTTTTTTACCATAATGATGTAAATAGTAATAAATATACATATACACCTACAGTCCATCCTCTGTATGTTCGTACATGATATTTTTCACAAATTATTTCTCTTTCCTACTTACACATACTAAATTGATACCTAAGCCGCCTGTTCACACACAATAGCATTAATCGAACACAGACATTGGGGGCTATGATGTATCATTTACGTAAATAATTACATACTAGTGTAAAATTCAGAAAACGTACATCAGATTACAGTTCTCAAAACATAATATGTAAAAACGGTATGATGTATCATGCCCTGCGTTGCTATGCGTAAAATGACCAAGCCACAGCAGAAAATTACATAAAACGTTATTTTCGGTTCTGTTATATCCTGAAGATCTGTCAGATAATTCAAATTAACCTAACTTTTGGCTTCTTGTTTGTTTTTGAAAAAATGGATTTTGTAAATTAATTACTCAATGAATTGAATGATGTGGCAGAAAGAAATTATGTAAATGTAGAGCAACGTCAGTTACGCGACACCAGTAACCCATTTGAAATAGATAACCAGCTCTAACTAAATTGCAATAGAATTAAAGGTTCTCTCCCTACTTAATTTTGTAGGAAATGGAAGTTACCAAAAATGTTCTGGTAACAACCTGTTATTTTCAATGGAACAAAGTACATTTAGTAAAGTATTAACAGAAATAGCTGCAGGGATACTGGAACACTTGGTGCCAAAATGGTGAAAAAGATGAAGTACAGACTGTAGTTCTCATGGAAATGATTCCAAAGGAGGCAAATCAAAACAATGGTTGGGTGTTGGAAGCACAGAGAATAAGAAGTGTTATTGCTGCAAACTTTGTGTAGTGAAACAAAAACTTATTAATATTTTCATAATTTATTTATTTCACAATGATAAATAGTGATATAGTTTTATAATCAAATATAGTTTAGTAATATAATTTTACAATTTAGTGATATTTCATCATTTTATAATATATATGATAGAGTTTTATAATCTAGTATAGTTTAGTGATATAAATGTTAATATTTCAACTAATTACAAAAAGCTCAAAACAAACAATCTAAAACATATTACTAAGTGGCTCAATTTTTTTTTAAATGTTTAGATAATACAAAGATATTATATTGCTGCAAACTGTATTATAACATATTAAATTAAAAGTGTTTATATATCGTTAAAAACAAAAACATAAATCATGTATGTTACATTTAATTACAAAAATGACACAACACTAACAAAATAAAAATATATTACAACCTGGCTCAAAGGTTTTGAAAACCCTTAGAGAATATAAAGAAGTGTTATCGCTGCAAATGTTATGTTATAAAATATTTAAATAAAAATATTTATCCTCAGTTTATTTTATAATTATATGATTTATATTTATACAAACTTTGTGTTATAAAATTGTTAAATAAAAATGTTTAAAAACAAAACCTGTATGTTACAATTAATTGCAAAAAGTTTAAAACAAACAAATTTAAAATATATTACAAAGTAGTCCAAAATTTGTTAAAACCCTTGGAAAATTAAAACATACAAGTAAAGAATACAATTTCAAAAATTAACACAAACCTAAAATATACCACAAAGTAAACCTAGAAATACACCTAAAATATACTACTACAAAGAACAAGGTTTGTAGCACAGGCATTACAACTTTGGGTTGTATAGAACCTTTGTGGAACCTGACATAAATTCATTAAGGTAGCATACCTTACATGGATAGAGCATTTCATCAGGCAAGAGGTAGGTGCAACAGTCGGAAAGGTTTTTAACAGAAGAGGGCTGATGGGACAATAAAGCTGAAGAAGACAAAGACTTAGGTATCAAGACAATTTAGAGGATGATTTAAAATCTATTGGAGTTAGAATGTAGAGAAGAGTTGGTAGACACAGGGGTGAATGGAGGATTGTCCTAAAGAATTATTTGCACAAGCACAGAGTTTTACATTATAGCCTTGTTAAAGCTGGAAACATATATTCCTGTGTTGCATTGATGTTGACTAATGATAATGGTAAAACAAACTAAAATATATTACAAAATGATCCAAATGTGCTCATAACCCTTGGAGAATATGAAGAAGTATTATTGCTGCAAACATCGTGTTGTAAAATAAAAACAAATTGTTAAATAAAAGTGTTTATAATTAGTATATTTCATAATGATATGTAGGTATTTATGTTACAATTAGTTACAAAATCAAAAAGAATAACACAAAGATCAAGACAAAACAAAAAATCTGAAACATATTACAAAGCGGCTAAAAAATTGTTATAAAATTGTTAAATAAAAATGTTTATATTCAGTTTATTCAATAATTGAGATATAATTTTATAAAGGATATGTTTATAGAATATTAAATAAAACTATTGCCTTTTTAATTTTCACAGGTTGATTTCCTTTTCCTTCTGAAAAATATTATACACCATAATAAACATTATACCTCAATCATTAATCTTTACCTTTAAAATTAAATGTATTTATAATCTGGGGCTCCCCAAGATGAATCTTTGAAACGAGTTGCAAAATCTTCCACTCATTGAACACCTAAAAATTTAGCATTTATTAAATTTGATAGTAACAGAAATTAATTTTCTTACATGTCTTCATTGTTCTGCTGTTTTTTACGGCCACCATCTACTGTATTTACCATGATAGCAAATTCCTCTCACAATTGGGCTACTTTCTTAGCCTTCCTTGACTATTTTGCCAGTAAGCACTATTTATTTTTATGAAGTCTAACATCACTTCCAATTGTTTCCTGGTTGTCTTCTTTTTAATTGAAGCCATTAGTTTATTTTATTATAATTATAAAAAAATAGTAAATTGTTTCCACAAATTACATAGAATAACATAACCTAACTAAGAGCGAAAACGGACGTAATTTTAGGCAGCTTAAAAATTACATTTGCATATAGATAAATTACATATCAAGATAGGCAACCCGTTATACGTAGTTCTTATATCATACCGATTTGGAAATTTTTACATAAATGTGTTAAAATCGGAGTTTACACCATGTAATTATTTCACATAAATGATACATCATAGCCCTCATTGATGACATACAGGCTGTACAGGACACACAGGACGATGGTCGTTAGTTTATTCACCTACTGATGATTGTAAGTTTTGTTTTAATAGTGTTTGTAGTGTGTTTATAAATTATTTTGGTGTCATTTAAAAACTGAATCCTTTTTCGTAATTTGAATATACATTTTTTAACGAAAAGTTGTTATTATGAGTAACCGTTACCTGCGTTTTCGATTTATTAGGGTAAAATTTATTTATAGATGTAATATTTTATAAAGGTTTTTATTTTTAGAGTATGCCTGGTAAACCATTAAATTCTTAAGCACAACAAGTTTTGTTAAATGTGTTGGAGTTTTTCGAATAAGAAAAATTAAAGGAGGTCTTTTTGGAGCCATTTTCATCTGTCTAGCAGATAACATATTAAAATGTATATTTGTTTATCAAAATACATATCATTAAACAATTCTTTAGGTAAGACAGTAGCTGCTGCATTAAAAATATTACAACATACAGTATGTTACTCACATCAAAGTAAGTACCAATTTCTTTAAACTGAATTTGATAATAAACCAGAAGGTAATACTTTATATAAATGACTATTGTAAAAAATATTGATGAAAGTAGTTCAAGGAAATTTATGTTGAATATATTGATTGATATTGAGTTAATTTTCTTGTAAGTCTTTTAATTTTAAATAATTTATAGTTTTATAAAAATAACGTATTTATTTTCTTTGCATTTAACTGGTTAATACAGGGCGATTTATTCTGTACTTATTAGTTTTAAAAAAAAAAAAAAAATTTTTTATAGTTTTTTTATAATTTCCCTGTCGGGAAAAATTGGCTACAAGTAGCGTACAATAAAAAACAATGGAAAGGAAGACTTGAAGAGGCTTATGCTCAGATGTGGACGTGAATCAATTTATATTTAAATGGGAATAAGCCACAATTAAAGGTTAAAATACGTTTATTGACGTTTCAATTTCCACTTCGGAAATCGTGGAAATCGTTCTCAAAATACAAACATTAGTAAATTGTATTTTGAGAACGATTTCCACGATTTCCGAAGTAGAAATTGAAACGTCAATAAACGTATTTTAACCCTTAATTGTGGCTTATTCCCATTTAAATATAAATTAATTTAAAATGCCACAAGAAAATAGCTTCAGAACAATATGGACGTGAATCGCTAGACGAAGAAGAAGAAGAAGAAGAAGTTTTTTTATAACTTTCATAATATATTCTATAACCTGTTTTATCTTTTTTTCGAGTTTTCTCTGTTCTTTTTTACGCTCCTCGTCTCATTTTTTTTCCATTTTTTCTTTTTTTATATTTGTTCTATCTGATGATGATAGAACAAATGAAAGCTTTTGAGTTTGCTTCTTGCCTTTTCGTGCTGGAGTATCTGGCCATACTAAGTAAGTCGTAATAGATTTATTTGTAGTATTTACAGGTATATTTTCAGAAATATTTATGGTTGTTTCGGGTTTTTTGGACAGATCTTATTTAACCTTTTCGTCACACTTGTTTTAACTTGATTTGTATGACCTTCTATTCCTTGCACGTTGAAAATTTCATCATTCTCGGCCTCGGGTGCCATCAAGGTTGCGTTCCCGATTTCAGGTATGTTTACAATTTCAGTATCATCTAATATTATAGTGTATTTTTATGCATGAGAGAGTAATAAAACAATAAATTATGTATGCAAATCCCTAAACTGTTGATACGGGTGACTCAATGAAAAACAGATATTTGTCAACAAGTTTACAGAAGTATATAGGAAAACAATTTTAAATTGAGTATGACCACCAGATATAAAGGTTGGAGCAGAATAGAATACAATAGTTGTGAGGGTTACTAATCCCTAAATAAGGTTGCCAGTGTCGGAGTGATGGAGGTTAACAGGTACTAATGAATTTGCAAGAAATGTAAGATGTTTATTTTATTGGTTATATATAACCAATAAAAGTTTAATAAGTACCTACCCATTTGCAAAATAAAGTTTAATTCTTTAGATAAAATAAAACGTTTTATTTTATCTATTTGCAAAATAAAGTTTAATTCTTTGCCTATTTGCAAAATAAAGTTTAATTCTTTAGATAATATAAAACGTTTTATTTTATCTGAAATGAGTGCATTCCACGAAGTAAGGGTTTCAACAATCAAACATTTAATTCTTTAATTCCAGGAATGTACGACAGTAATTGACTAGATAATTACCTTCTAAACTTATTCCACAGAAAATGTGATAGTGGGTTTTTCCATTTTGTATATAGGAAGGTCCAAGTGGCGTATTCAAAATTCTTAACAGTTCACTAAAAGTAGGTACTTCAGTTGCAAGGTGCAGTTTATTGTGTATACTAGTGTTATGGAAAATTTGGAAGTGCCGTGTAAACGCCGAAAAATTGGTCCTCTAACAGTTAATGAAAAAACATTAATATTTAATTGTTTTAAATCATTTACAGACAAATGTTTATGTGAAAGTGTTGATGAGACCGTTGAGTTAGTTAGCAGTACACTTGGTGTTGGGAAATCTACGATTTACAGAGTTATTAAAGAAGAGAAATGTGGTAGTTTTCAAATGCCACGTAATGCTCCAGGGAAACCAAAATTTCAAATAGAATATCATTTTAAAGGAGGACTTCGACGGAAAGTGCATGAATTCTTCTTTAGACAAGAATCTCCAACATTGGATAAAGTTCTTGTCTCAGTTCGAGATGATAAGGATTACCCAGAAATGAGTCGAAGTACATTATGGAAACTTTTAAAAGAAATAGGCTTCCGCTGGAAAAAGAATCCCAGAAAGTCTATTTTATTAGAAAGAAGCGATATTGTCATATGGAGAAGACATTTTCTAAGAACCATAAAGGAAATGAGAAACCAAAAAAGAAAAATATTTTATCTTGATGAAACATGGATCAACGAGGGTCATACACCAAATAAATTTTGGCAGGATGAAACTGTTACAAGTCAAAGGAACGCTTTTGTAAATAACTTATCTACTGGTTTAAACCCACCATCAGGAAAGGAACGTTTAATGTCTAACAGGTCTTTCGGTACAAAATAATATTCTTTACACGTTATTATATAATTCAGAGCAGGAGAACCGATAAAACCCATAAAAGTCTACATTTTTTAAAACTTTTTTATTTAGATAAATAAAAAATTACCTTAAGTACGATTTGGAAAGTGTGACAATAGGACTCGAGAGTTTTCTTTCTTATCAAGCAAGTCAGTTTTTAAGTTAAAATTAAAATTAATCACATTTATTCCATCTTTACTTCAACATATTCACAAATGTTCATCATCCAGCCTCAAGAGTCCACTGCTGAACATAGGCCTGTTCCCCATGTTTCCAACCCCGTCTATCTTGCGCCGCTCTTACCCAGTTTTTATTGAGTCTTCTTAAATCGTCAGTCCATCTTGTAGGTGGTCGACCGACGCTTCTCTTGTCTCCCTTGGCCTCCATTCCAATAACCTCTTTGTCCATCGCCCATCTGTCATTCTGGCTATGTGTCCTGCCCATCTCCATTTTAGTCTGGCTATCTTCTCGATGATGTCAGTCACTCCGGTTCTTCTCCTGATGTCTTCGTTGGTTATTCTGTCTCGCAGAGTTATTCCTAACATGGACCGCTCCATTCTTCTCTGCGTGACTCTCAGTTTGGTAGCTGCTGCTTTTGTTAAGGTAAGTGTTTTTGCTCCGTACGTCAAGACTGGGAGGACGCACTAGTCAAATACCCTTCTCTTTAGGCATGTGGGCAGCTCACTTTTAAAAGTTTCTGTCAGTTTTTCAAATGCTGCCCACCCAAGACCGATTCTTCTCTTCAGTTCATGAGTCTGGTTATCCCTGCCAATCATAATTTCATGTCCCAGGTATTTATATCTATCTACGAGTTCTATTTCTTTCCCACCAATACTGATGTTCTGGTTGGGTACCAAATTGGTCATAATTTTTGTTTTCGAGATATTTATATTTAAACCTACATTTTCTGTAGCCACAACGAGTTTCTATACCATCTCTCTTGCCATACCTAGATCTTCAGCTATTATAAGTATATCATCGGCGAAACGTTGTTTAGATATTCTCCATCTATTTTTATTCCCTTTGTCATCCAATCCAAATTCTTAAAAGCATGTTCTAGCACTGTATTAAAAAGTTTAGGTTCCTAGTGATGACCGTGCAAATATTAATTCTATAGTTTCCAGTTTTATTCAGCTTATAACAACAGCTGCAGAATTGTCCGTAGGTTTTATAAATTTTCCAAAAAAACATCCTCCAGTCCCTTGGTGGAACCAGGAATGTAAGATGGCAATCAGAGAGTCGAAAAGAACTTTTTACAAATTTAAAAAATTCCCCACACTCCAAAACCAACTTGAATTTAAGCAAAAGCGAGCCTACTGTAGATACATATTGAAGAAAAGCAGAAAAGAAGCATGGAAAGCGTATGTCTCGTCCTTAAATTCATCTACTCCTATTTCCGAAGTTTGGCAAATGATTAATAAAATGAATGGAAAAAAATCCTTCAATACAATCCATCATCTAAAACATAACAATCTTACTTGTTCGACGAAAGAACAAATAACTGCTATACTTGCTGATACGTATCAAAGACACTCCAGCAATGACATTATCTCTACAAATTCCATAATACACAAACAAAATTTAGAGAACACTTATATAGATTTAGAAGATCATACAAATTCTCCTCTTAACGTCGAACTCTCAATGGACGAGTTACTATATTCATTAAACTGTACAAAAGATACCAGTCCTGGACCAGATAACATTCCAGTTGCCCCATAAAATCATTACCCGAAGAAGGTAAACAATACCTTCTAAAAATTTACAATTTTATCTGGACAAAAAATGTGTTTCCTGATAGTTGGCACCAGTCAATTATTATTCCAATCCTTAAGCAGGGAAGAAGAAAATCAGACCCGGAGTCTTATCGACCGATCTCGCTAACATGTTCGATATGTAAAGTTCTGGAAAAAATAGTAAGCAATAGACTACTGTGGTATCTAGAAGACAAACAACTTCTTACCCCTATTCAAAGTGGTTTCAGAAAATCAAGGTCTACTTTAGATAATCTAGTTGATATAGAATCCGAAATTCACGAAGCATTTGGATGCAATCAAGAGTGTTTAGCAGTTTTCTTTGACATAACCCATGCGTATGATACAATTTGGAGATCCGACATATTACAAAACTTATCCAGATGGTCAATCAAAGGTAACATCCTTAAGTTTATAAAAATTTTTCTAATATTACGTGAGTTTAAAGTTCGTGCAGATAATGTTTGTTCAGAGCCAACAACACAAATTAATGGTATCCCACAAGGATCTACACTAAGCGTAGTATTGTTCCTTATTGTGATTAATGATATCTCTAAATCCTTTAGTTCATTAGTAAAAGCACGCTTATATGCTGATGATCTCGTCATGTTTTCTCGGGGGAAAAATGTTCTAACACTTACCAGATATATACAAGCCGCTATCAATCAACTAGAAAATTGGTCAGACAGATGTGGTCTACAGATATCTCCAAACAAAACAAAAGCAATTTTCTTTAGCAAGAGCCCAAAAAACATTATACTACCACCTAATCTCACCTTATACTCGTTACCTATTACTTATGTTGAAGCAACTACCTTCCTAGGAATGAAACTAGATCAGAGGTTAACCTGGAAAGATCATATTTTTCATCTTCGACAAACAACTCAAAATCGTCTAAATTTATTGAAAAGCATATCTCACAAGCAATGGGGTGCTGATTTCCAAACACTCATAACTGTCTATAGAACTCTAATTCGTTCTAAACTAGATTATGGCGCAGTTGCTTATAATTCAGCCAAAGCATCAATACTTAAATTACTAGACCCAATACATAATACAGCAATAAGAATAGCACTGGGAGCTCATCATACTAGCCCAATTGAAAGTTTATATTGTGAATCAGGTGAACCGTCCCTTCAACTAAGAAGAAACTACCTCAGCCTTGTGTATGCTGCTAAATTGTCAGCCAATCCACATATACCGACATTTAAAAACACGTTTGCTGACAGATTCACTTCGACATTTAACACCTCACAAAGATTAAGTCCCCCGTTTTATATCCGGATCCAAAAATTACAAAATAGTTTAAACATACATTTTCCTGAGATCTACAATGTAACTTACCTTAATCATCAACCTCCTTGGAGAATACAGCTGCCTATTTGTGATACAAGTCTTACTATTAATAACAAATATGACACACCACGTAGTATATTTAAAAAGAAAGCAGCAGAGAAATTAAACTGCTCTCATAACTGCCTCATTTTTACAGACGCGTCTAAATCTGACAATGGGGTAGGGGCTTCTTTTACAACTTTACACCAAGACTACTCCTTCTCACTTTCCCTACGATCAACCATATTTTCCGCAGAACTTCTTGCCATTTTGCAAGCAATAACATTTGTAAATAATAAAAACATACAAAACCCTTTAATAATAACTGACTCTTTAAGTGCTCTCAGCTCTATGAAACAGTTATACACAAATCATCCCATTCTATTGCTTATAAAGTCAGAACTAATGAGATGTCAAGAAAACGACCGATTTGTTAAATTCCTTTGGGTTCCGTCACACTGTGGTATAACTGGAAACGAAAAAGCTGATCAGTTGGCCAGGGAAGCAGCAGAGAATCCACAATCAACATTATTCACTAAATGCGTTTATAGCGACCTGAAGCAATATTTTAGAAACAAAATAAGCGAGGAATGGCAACTACACTGGAACAATTCAGAGACATCCATGATGACATTAAGCAAGAGGTAGCTGTATACAAACTCCCATTCAAGCGACGAGACCAAGTATGCATCTCTAGATTACGTATAGGCCATACGAAGTTAACACACGATTACCTTCTAAGTAAAGAAAAAATTCCTATGTGCTACAGTTGTGATTGTGTAACTTCAGTGAACCATGTGCTAGTGGACTGCCCTTTGTACACCCTAGAACGACTTCAAGCTGGATTACCCACTTCATCCAAAGAGTGCTTAAACGGCTTCAATAATGACAAAACTATAAACTTTTTACAAAATGCAAGACTTCTTCACAAAATATAGTGTAACATATTAACATTTATGTAATTTATTGTACCATGCTAATAACCCCTAGTGGTTGAAGCAATTTTGTAAATAAAAAAAAAAAAAATAAATAAAAAGTTTAGGTGACATTGGGTTTCCTTGTCTAACCCTCCGTTCTATTTTTATGCGATTACTGTTAGTATGTAATCTGACAGTGGTTTTTGCCTGCAGGTATATTTTGTATAATAATTTAGTATATCTATAATCTAGCCTGCATTTTTTAAGCGCCTGTAATATTTTGCTTAGCTCAACTGTGTCAAAGGCTTTGTGAAAATCGATAAATATTAGAACTAGAGGTTTGTTGTATTCCACTGCTTTCTTTATTTGGGTTTTTATACTTTGTAGATGGTTCACAAATGTTACTGATTACGATTGTCTTTCATCTGTTAAAATAATTTTTTATCTTGTTTTATTCCTTTTTTTTATTATATGATAGCACTTATATACCCGCAGTAAAATGTTTCTAATTTATGTTCTCAAAGTCTCAAAATCATACCAAATGGAACGCATTTAAATCGAAGATTGCATTTCATACATCTTGAAACTTCGACGCCATCTTACCTTAATCCAGTTTTTAACGACTCAACTTCGACTAATTTCCTAAATTTAATATCCACGTAGAATTATATATTCTGTTTGACTTTGTCGAATAATCCGTCTTCGCGTAAGGACTAGCAAGTTTGGGAACTCCAGAATTTTGTTACCTAATAGGTACTAAACGACCCTATTAGGCAACTCCTATGAAATTACAAATTCCGAATATGCCCTCTGTGCAAAATTTAATATCCAAATAGGGTTTTGCTTAAGTGTTTGAATAAGAATCTTCAAACGGTCATACGGATAAAATATATTTGATCTCCAAATATAAAATACTAGTAGATTACACAAAAAATATATAATATTTATAGTAAATGGATCCAGAATAATAATATACACTCGGAAAAATGAAAGATGACCCATGCGTCGTCGATGATATGCATACGAATCAAATCAAAACTTTATATACAAAGTAAAGTTTAATATCTATCTAAAATTATAATAAAAATAAACGGATGTGTCTACTACTCCAGCGTACGATTTTTCGCTCGAATTTAACCCTTCAGTAGTCTCTAGGAATTTTTGAAAATTAGTAGTCGCGCGCGGTCGAAACGACAGTTTGGTCTTTTACTTCTTAGTTTGTGTTAATAAAAGTATTTGGAACCAGTTTAAGTAAAACACGATTGTATTAAGGTTTAATAAGTAGAGTAACATATTACAAAATAATATAAAAAGTAAAAGTAAAAACACTGGACGGAACATTAAAAAAACTATTTTCTACTCCGATAAAAAAAGGAAACTTTTAGTTAATCCGAATAAGTTCAGTTTGGCACTCTTCGCATACTGCACGTGTATGTTCTCTGCATAAAAACTTTTTACATTTACAGCAGGAAATAGTCGTTCTTTTTATGGTCGCAAAAGTAGCATCTACCATGTACTCCTTCATTCGTTGGAGTGCCGTCTGTGTTAGGAATATTACATATGGCCTTAATACGTAGCTTCAGATCTCTATTTAAATTGTCTACTGTTGCTCGGACCCGTAGATGTTCATCCATAAGAGAAAATGCTAAATGCTTCAAAAATTTTTTTCTAAGCATTTTATTATCAGCAAGGTTGTTACTTGCATGAATCACTAGCGAATTAATGCCTGCGATATTTAGTATGGTGTTAAAAATTACCATGAGCCAACGTCTTGTTTTTTGCGAAACATCATAAGAGGAGCATAGCTGATCAACGACGTCAACCCCGCATTTTGTTCTGTTATAAAACGTCAGAATTTCTGGTTTATAATGTTCAAATGTTTCTCTATCTATAGCGTCGTCATCATGTAGACTTGAAACAAGCAATATAACTTTCTTATTTTTGGGGATATACGACACTAAGGTACATGTATCGCTAAAGGCGAACATACTTAATTTGAGATTCTTGAAGTAATTCAGGGGGCAGTTCCCTTTTGTTCTTTCTAATGGTCCCCACAACAGTCAATCCAAATTGTTTTTTTAAAACATCTATTAGAGGAATGCTAATGAACCAACTATCTAGAGTAATGTTGCGCCCAGAATTCTTTATTGGCGCACACATTCTTTTTACAACTTGTTTCGGGGAATTGTCTACGGTAAATGGGCCATCTGGTTGACGACCCACATAAACCTCCATATTTATGGTATAATACATTTCAGCAGCACATAAAATAAAAATTTTGAGCCCATACTTTGAGGGTTTGCTTGGAATATATTGTATCCAAGGGCAATTCCCTAAACATGCAGGAAGCATTTCATCGCATGTTAAATTTTGCGAAGAGTTATATCCCGATTTACACTTTTCTACAAATTCGTCAAAAAATACTCGGATGGCGGCCATCTTATCCAGTCTCCTACGTTCTTCACGATCGACCTTATCATCAAATCTAATGCATCTTAGAAGAAACCGAAATCGGGATAAGGACATAACTAGTCTAAATATTTCGATACCTTCGCCATTAGTTTGCCAGATATCTTCTGTATTCAGGTGATGGGCTTTATATGTCCCTGCCAAATATAAAAGGCCTATAAGAGCGCAAATTTCAGATGGGTTTGTAAGCTTTGCATCCCTCTCCCTAGAGAAATTGCATGCTATACTTTCAATGTATATATTAGTGGATTCTACAATTATGTAAATCATGTCCTTATCAATGAAATATCTCCTATTTCATAAATGTCTTTTAACTTTTTCGTAAATCTATTAGGCCCAGGTGATTGTTTTATTAACTTTTACTAACTTGTTAACGGAATCTTCCGACCTCTCATCAATAACTTCCGGATTTACTTCATTCTCGTCATCGTCGTCGTCATATTCTATATCAAGCGGTTCTTCTTCCATGGGGGCTTGAAGTCTCCTTAGTTCTTTCTCATAGTCCATTTTAAAAATAAAGCTAAACAAGTTATATATACAAGTTTGCTGGCTTAAAATTTAAAAAAATAATATTTGACTCTCAATAATAGAACAAAGAAAATTATGAAATATCGTAATAGTAATTTGCTGCAAAGTAATTTAAAATTGGATGAATAATTACGTAGTAAAAGAAAGAGAGGTATAATTCAAAAGGTTACTAAACAATAAGATAAAAGTATAATAGTATATTATTTAAAAAAACTAGCGTTTATACATACCTTAAGGTGATAAGAAACACAATAAAACGATTTATAAAAACTTTTTAGCTGACTAGACGCGCGCGGAAATTATGACCTTTGCACTGTAACTCCTAATCAACAAACCTCCCGCTACTCTAATTTAGTACTGAGGCTCCTTGTATCGAATGAGTAAGCTACTGAAGGCCGTGGTTGCCAAATGTAATTTTTTTCCGAAATATTAGCAATTTTTAATACGTGCGATCTTTTTGACCATGTAGCGACTAGTTAAGAAGCTCTCCAAACAAACCCTGAGTACCGTTCGCAAAAGTATAGTTTATTTTGATTACCCTATCTCTACTCCAGTCACTTCTGTCCCAATTTTCAACTCCCATAGTAATACTCTATGTGGTTGGCAAAATATTTCGTTACAAGAAAGATCCGCAGAAGAGAACACTTTAAAGATAGAAATTAATTGATTGTCATTTGTGAAAAATAAGTCTAGAATTGAAGGATTATTGTTTGCTCTAAACCTTGTCGGCTCAGTTATCAGTTGTATTAAATTTGAGTTCATGATAAAGTTTTTAAACAAATTTTGGAAATTGATAGTATCAGTTTTGGAAATAATGGGCCAGCTCATCTCTGGAAATCTAAAATCTCCAACAGCAAGTGTGCAAATCAACATTAGTTCCTTAAGTGTTCCTCCTGAGTAAGTACTGTATACGGAGGTCGATATACACAAACCATATTAGATATAAAAGAGTTATGAGTAATCAGTAAGTGGATAATTTCTATACTTGGTACGTCTATTGTATTATTAGTGATGGAAAAGAATTAGTAATTTTATTTGCGAAATAGATGCTCTTCCTCCTCTACGAGTACCTCTGTCTCCACGAAATATAGTAAAATTATCAGTGTTTACAATAGCAACAGGGATAGAAGAATTGGGCCTCGTTTCTGTTAAGAAAATAATATGAGGTTGTAAAAGTTGAACATTTCTTGTAAATTCGTTATATATGGGCACAAAAGTGTTTAGATTCATATACATAAGAAACCAATTCGTAAATTTGTGCAAGAGAATTATAAACAAAGTTCAGCCATTCACATATTTGATCATAAGTTCATATTTGCATTATTTTTACGAGTTTTAAGCTGAGTACTAAGTTTCTTTAACCGAAGTTGCTACATAGGTATCTTGTCATCAATAACAGAACACGTTTTAGTAGATTTGTTTTCCAAAAGTTTACTTTTGTTACAAAGAATTTTTCTAGGGTGTTGTTCAGAACTCATTGTCATTTTTACCATGCGATGATACCGTTTATTTTGAATTGGTTTACCGATTTTTTAAAATTTAATAAGACTTGACCTCCTATGACTTCTAAGGCTAAATTAATTTTATTCTTGTTATGATCTTTTTTATTTTTTGCATCTCCTGTAGGTTGAAGGATGCCTCTAATCAAAAAATTGTTGACACAAGATATACGGTTAGCTGCCTTATTGAGAATGATATGGGTAAATTCTGTTGTTGTAATAAAATCAAGTTGATTTAATTTATTGCTAAATTCAGATGCAGTATTCGTTCCGTACCGGTACTCCCATGCCTTCGCATTTTCTTTTCCATGTAGTCAAGGCTTTCTCTAAGTATATTTTGAATAGGGTTGGAGATGTGGAATAACCCTGCAGGAGCCCTTTTGTTGTGGTGAAGTCTCCTATCAACCTTGTTCCCATTTTAATGGACACTTTATTTTCTTTATACAGAGCTTTTGTAGCTTCTATGAGTTCCGTCTGTATTTCTAATTTGTACATTGCCTCCCTAAGTTTTGACCTTAGTACAGAGTTATACGCCTTTCTCAGGTGCACAAATGCTTATTACTCTTCTTTTTAAAAACGTTGAATTATTGGACCTGTCAATGACCTACGTTGTCGATACACCTTCAACTAAACAAAAAAAATTTACCAACCAATAAAAGCAACCCTTAATCAATTAACAGCAAATATCAATACAAAAATAATAACCCAAATATCCTGTATATATAAATAGTAGCAGGTCTGTTACTTAACTGTTATCCAGAAGTTAAAAAGAAAAGCCCTTTTCTACTGATAACTTATATGAAATCTGCAACGAATTATAAATAAACATAAACTGGTTAATATTCTTAATTAATAGAATAGCTATTTTGAATAAACACTTTACCTCGTTTATTATTTCATTAATATTGCCGCTAGCACAAACGCTGATTTCTAGGAAATCTATTAAACAGAGCTTTGGAATTAGCTTTCTGCATTCGAGACATTTGCCTGTCTTGAACAACTGCATCCTTACCTCCTAATTAAGCACTGTTCACGAGATATTAATCACCTAACTGTCAAACATAGACTCCGGTCTCTTTCAGGAAGGATATTTGCACCCTTCCCACATCTCACCCTTTGACAAAGACGGGACGACAACCGGAGAGAGATAATTTTCATGACAAGGTAAATAACGAACAAGATGCCGCTCCATTATTTTTATCACTCGTAAAATAAGGAACAAACTTTATTCCATATTCGCATCCAGGGTTGTAGTTTCAGTTTTCTGTTATGTAGTGTGTTATTTTAAAGCATCTACAGTTTTTGGGTTGAGTAAAAAATATAGAAGCGAAATATGAAATACGAAATAAGTCTTAACACTTGATTGCTACATATATTTTCTGAACTGAATCTGTTTCATGGGGTACAGTGGTATCCCAAATAAAATCCACCTAAAAATATTTATATACGTATATTTAAGAAGTTCTTCTTCTTTTTATTTTTTGAAAGTAGGCTTTAAAGATTGTTTCTTTTTTAATATTAGCCTTCTAAATTGTTTAAATTATCGCACCATTTTTTTCTTAGTCTGCCAATACTTCTTCATCCATTTGGTGACTTATCTCGTTCAACTCGTACTATTCTATCCTTTGCCATTCTACTAATGTGTCCGTTCCACTCCTGTTTCCGTTTTGTCCATTTATGTCTTCTATATTGCCTGCTCTTCTTATGTTTTCGCTTCTCTCCCTATACAACAGACTTTTCCCTGATATTCGTCTAAATATTTTCATCTCTGTTGTTTCTAGTAGTCGTCTCGTTTTAGATATGTCAGGTCTTGTCTACGCCGTGTATGTTAATATAGGTCCAATTGCTGCTTTACAGATTCTTGTTTTTGTGTCTTTTCTTAGGAGCTTGTTCTTCCAGACTGTGTCATCACAGGTGCCATATATTAACGGTAAGTTTAAGTTATCAAATTAAGGGAAATAGATCGATGTCTTTTAAAAGGACAGTAGTAGGATGTGGGTAAATATTTACAGGCCTATCCTAGTTGTTATGATCACTCTTTCTTTCAGGAAATTTGCCAATATTTGTCAAACGGTGCAGTAAAACCGATGATCACCCATCTTCAGATTACCATAACTGAGTTTTATACTACGTTTTCTCAAACATTTATTAATAATCCTTGTATCGCCATGTAAGTAAGACTATTTAATTTATTTTTTATTTAAATAATTGGAATTTACACTATATAAATTACACACATACAATATTGGTATAATTGCTCTATAATTTGTGTCAGGCAGCACCCTATATTTATTTTGGTAAATAAATCTAAGATGGGATTTATTTTGATTTAATTAGATATTACTACTTACAGGTTTTCTCCAAAAAGTTCAATAAATTTATTTATAATGACACAATGCCTTTATTATTAACATTGCATAACATAAAATTGCAAAAATTACGTGTGATTAGACCGGTAATTAAAGATGCCTGGCTTCGGTGAAGGTTCGATGTAGAATCAAAAACAGAAAGTATTAAGTGTGTTATTTTCTGATTAAACCTGATACGTCCCTGTTCATCCTGGAACACAGCTTCAACTCATCTTCGTCCCTACAAACTATATATGAACTTGTACAGTTTTATTACTATTGTCAATCTTTTCGGGAGGCAACTTTTGAAACAATGCTAATTCATATACGGAACAGTGGCAGTAACAAAATTATTAAGGAGCCTTATATCGAAATATTTTCAACATCAAGAATCTCAACTTGCTACATAGTTTTGTTGCCAACGGAATTAATGCTGCTTCGAGCGAGAACTGACTGCAACTATTTCCTAGAATTTTAATTTAAAATCATGTTTCATCTAAAGATGCGAAGACCTGTTAGATCTACGTCTTAGATAATGTTTTGTATATAACTTTTGCATTTCCTCGAATTCATTTCCTATTTTATCAGTAAATTGATGTAAATTTTATGCAGCGAATTAAAATTTTAAAATACTGCAATGTACTTCAAGATGTTAAAAAAAAGACATAAGCTTTTTTTTCGATTTTTTAAACTCATATGTAAATATCGATTTTATGATAAGTTAAATTTTTATAACGACACTTTTATATATATTTTTAAATCTAAAAAATATATCGTTTTTGCTTGGAAATAAAGGAATCACAGTGATCTTAAGAAACATTGTTAAGATTGATTCTCAAACCTTTAAAACAATGAAATCATAGAGACCTTTTTTCTCTGTAAATCCAACTCTATACGAAAAACTATTGTTCCAGATGTCAAATCTTAAATAAAAAATTAAAATTAGACAAATTGCATATGTTTGCGGATTTATTTTGTAAAGTAATATTTTGCCTACCACATAGGATATTACTATGAGGGTTGAAATTTGGAGGAAATTACTGGGGTGTAGATAGGGCAACCAAAATAAACGATACCTGTGCGAACGGCACTCAGGATTTATTTGGAGTAGCTGGGTCGTGGATAAGTGAATGAAACTATGGAATTATATAGGGGCAACTACAAAAAAATGAAACAAATGGGTACTTACATGAATCTCCTAGACAAATGGGTGACAAAAACAACAAGAAAGGCCTCTAGCTGTTTAAAATACGCCGCTTTGAAGAATTCTTGTCTTGCTGGATAAATAAAAAAGGCTCTTCCTTCCTTGACTTCACTAAAAACGCACTGAAACTTCTGGGGGTAAAAACTGGATTTATTAAAATTTCCGGGGATAGAACTGGATGGGAAATCTCTAAACACGAACAAGAAAAAACTGCTTCAATGGTCTGGAAAGACGACCAGAGACAAGTAAGTGAGGTTGAAACGGACGGCACTGGATACAGCCTGGAAACGGCTTCTTAAAAAAACTGGAACCATCTGATTTACCTTTTAAATTTGTTGTATTTGACACAAACCTCTTAGAACATAAAAATAATGGTTACTCTTCCAAATTCGACATATAACATGGTAAAATTCCACTATTTTCAACAAATTTTGCCGGCTTCTAATCACTACATAACAACGACCGCTTTGTTTGACCAAATCTTTCAACCTACCTTGAATTCACTCGACCCTCCTCGATATCGGCCGGGGCCAGTTTTCCGTCTCCCTTTTCAAATCTAACCTGTTCTCGCAACCGGAACAACCCAAATTTCTCGTTAAATATATCACAAAACGACCTTGAATCAAAGTACTTTTAAAATTGTAGAAATAACACGTACAAATCAATAAAACCATATTTTGAGGCTTGGTGCTGAGGTTTTCGCAACTTCTCCTGGTACCTCTTTCCATTTCCACTTAAAGCCACTTTTCTGTCCTTCCAAATGGTAGCCACAGTTAACTGAGACAGCCCCGTATGGCGAACAACATCTGATTGCTTCTCATTTTTCTGTATTGCCCGAGTTATGGATAACTTTTACTACGATTTTTCAAAAACATTTTGACTGTTTACACACTGAGACACAACTGAAACTGGAAGTGAGAAATCGTCAATAGATGACAACATCTGTGTGAAAGCAGTTAGGCACGCCGCGCGAACAATAAAAGCGTGTCACTCAAGCCTTGGATAACAATGAGTAGGAGACTTTTTCGGTCTTTCCAAATGATATCAACAGTTAACTGAGACAGCCCCGTACGGCGAACGACATCTGATTGCTTTTCACCTTTCTCTATTGCCCGAGTTATGGATAACCTTTCTTACAATTTTTCGAAAACATTTTGACTGTTTACACACTGAGACACAACTGAAACTAGAAGTGAGAAATCGTCAATAGATGACAACATCTGTGTGAAAGCAGTTAGGCACGCCGCGCGAACAATAAAAGCGTGTCACTCAAGTTTGGATAACAATAAGTAGGAGGGGTGTCCACATTCCTTAAGCGCGAAACAAAACAACCTCTGGTACTAGTGATTCAGGTAGTCTGGGCTGTAAACATAATAACACATTTAACATCGACTATTAAACGCCAAAATGTTATCGCTATAACGAGAGAACGATATCAATATAGAGAAAGAATTAATGCAGTGTTCTTATGACGAACCAAACAACGTTTATTATTTTCATCGTTGTGGGGGAATTATCGTTATATAGGAAATTGTTACAGGTAAACATGGCATTATGGTAGAAGAAATAAAGTACTACAATATTATCCTGAACATAGTAAAGGATACGAAGTTTAAACTGAACTTTAAAATGAACATCAATGCCTTCTTCATCAATTAAAAAATCTTTTTTATTTTTTTTTTGTTTTAATAACTTTAAGTTTTATTTTTGTTAAATAAATATCAATGATGCGCACAGGGCATGTTATTGTATATTTAGCATCTCTATATAAACTTTCATGGAATTTATTTAGTACGAAGATAATGTTCGATTTTATGCCTGGCATTTTATTGACCTGTCGATTTCATAAGTAACTAAAATAATATTCAGCAATTCTATAGAGAAAATTCATCAAATTTAAATCTTAATAAAATATCTTCCATCCTCACCTCCGCGGTAACTCACTAAACCTATTTTCTAAATTTATACGCCGCATTAGGGACTCGAGTACATTCATTCTCCTCTTATTCTATTGTCACGATTTTCAACATCTTCGGAGTTGAAACATTTAGGCCTTTCTCTTTATTTTGCCATCTCTTATGTAGTCTCTAAAGCAAGACCTAGGAAATTCCTCATTTTATAGGGGTTTTGTAGCATGGGTGTATGGTAATGTTATGCTAAATGTCAAGAAATTATGTTGCTCTCACTGGCGTTGTGTTTACATTGAGCGGGGAAGGAAATATCCTTTGCTCTCGTTCCTCATTTGGAACATTGGCGGAGCAAATTGTTTTATGTAAAATGGCCGCAGAGAATAATAATCATTTTGAATAATAAGCAAAACTGGAAACAAAATATAATTTAGATAATTTATACATATCAGTCTCCTTAAGAGTCTCTCTGGTAACGGGTAGACTCAGATACACGTGTTAGAGAATGGTACGAGACTCAAATTAAATCGAAACGCAACCGTGTACGTATATTTATTTTTTATACATATTACTTAACCTAACCTAGTTCTATAGAAAGTCTATCACCTACGTATTGGTTAAATATTTCACAATCACTTGATAAGGTCTGGCATGATAGAATAGAATAGAATAGAATAGAATAGAATAGAATAGAATAGAATAGAATAGAATAGAATAGAATAGAATAGAATAGAATAGAATAGAATAGAATAGAATAGAATAGAATAGAATAGAATAGAATAGAATAGAATAGAATAGAATAGAATAGAATAGAATAGAATAGAATAGAATAGAATAGAATAGAATAGAATAGAATAGAATAGAATAGAATAGAATAGAATAGAATAGAATAGAATAGAATAGAATAGAATAGAATAGAATAGAATAGAATAGAATAGAATAGAATAGAATAGAATAGAATAGAATAGAATAGAATAGAATAGAATAGAATAGAATAGAATAGAATAGAATAGAATAGAATAGAATAGAATAGAATAGAATAGAATAGAATAGAAATATGCTTTATTGTCACTGAAAATTGTACAATTTTTTGTATAAAATTGCTTACATACATATGCTTACAAAAATAAAAAAAAAAAAAAATAACAATAACAATTAAAAATTACTAAAACTGCATAAATCGTCAATATCACAAAATAAAACATAATAAAATATACAATCCATTGCAAAATTTCATTAAATTGCAAATTGCATAATAAAATTTTACGAACTAATAAGTTTAAGTTTAAGTTGCTGCATGTAACACCCAAATATATATATAAAAATACTTTGGTTACTAGTACCTAATCGTACTGAAATTTTCAAGTTATTCAGTAAGAAACTCTTCCACTGAATAATATGGTCTTTCAGACAGATAGGCTTTTATCATTTTACAAAACTTAAGGAAAAACGTTGCAGATTTAAGTTACAAAGGGAGATGACTGTATATTTTGTTTACCAAAGATAATATAGATTTCTTTACTAGTAGTAAGTAGCTTTACTAAGTAGCTTCTGCAGTGTGCTATTCTACTGAGGCCAAAAAGATAACGTGTTACTCTTTTTTGTTATTTAAAAATAACACCAGATTGGGTCTTCTTAACGTGCCCCATCCCTAAGGACATTGGCGATGATCGTGGCCCATTTGAGTCTATCTGCAGCCGTTCTACAAAATTCTATTGACGTTTTCCCACTCCATTGTCTCAGATTCTTCAGCCAGGACGTCCGTCTTCTCCCCGGTCATCTTTTGCCTTTCACCTTCCCGTGTATAACCAGCCGCATCAATTCGTATTTCTCGTTTCTTAGTATGTGACCAAAGTATTGGGGTTTAAGGTTTAAGTATTAATTTATCTTTTTTTATTCTTCGTAGCATTTCCGCATTTGATATGTGTTGTGTCCAAGATATTTTCCACATTCTTTGATAACATCACATTTCAAAGTTAATGAGTTTTTTCTTTGTCGCTTCTGTAATTGTCCAGGCCTCAACTCCATACAACAGGACAGAGAACACGTAGCTTCTCAATACTCTAGTTCTAATTTCGATCGTTTATCGTTTCGTTTGTTGATCTTTTCAGAGGTTCGTACTCGATAGCTCTGTGAAGCTTGACTAGCTGTTGCGTGCTCCAAGGCAATGGCGAGCGCTTCATCTAAAACTTTCGGTCTTGCTAGTTGTAAAGCTTTCTGTAGTTCACTGTCTCTCAACCCATTGACGAAGGTATCTACAGCAATTTCTTCCAATATGTTGTTTGGTACCTCTGGATAAGCCAACAGTGCTATACGAGCAACATTTGCTTCAAATTCTTGCAAACTCTCACTTGCTCATTGAATTCTACTACTTATTTGAACTTTGTAGACTTGTTGTAGATGGAAATCTCCGTAACGTTTGTCTAGTCGAGTAAACAAGGTCTGGTAACATTTTTCTTGACCCATAGGAATCGATCTTAGGATATCCGCAGCATCATCTCGTAAAGCAGCAGTCAAGGAAATAGCTTTTTCTTGTTCTGTCCAAGGATTGGCTGTCGCAATAGCTTTAAATTGTCTAAGGTATATGGACCAAGAAGACTTTCTATCAAATGGTGGCAATTTGAATCTCATATGATGTGTCGTTTCGTCTCTCGGTGATTATTCTTTCACTACCGGATCTAAGGCTACTGTATTAACTGGTGGTAGCACTTTTGTATTGGTTATCATGTTCTCTAACTGTTTGATTTTCTCTTCTACTTTATCGAATGTTTTAGAGACTTCTTCAAACTTCTCACTATTCTGAATACATACTTCGTCAAATCTTCTAGACATATTTTCGAATTTCTCGTCGTTTTGTCTAGCTGTTTTTTTAATAATTTGAGAAGTTTCATCGAATCTTTCATTTTTTTTTAGAAGTTTCTTCATTTGCGAGACATTTTCAAATTTCTCATTCATTTTTGTTAAAACTGTTTCTTCTGTTGATTGGAAGTGAAATGTCTCTGGGTCATCTCCACTCTTCTTAAGATTATTCTTCAGTCGTTCTTGGAGGATCTACTTGGACCCGCTGCAGTCTTTATCTCGTTCTTCTAGTTGCGCACGCAACTGTTTTACTGAAAGTTGTACTAGCAGCATCTTTGGTCAGGCACACACGTACTTTTTAAATGTTCTTTTGTACAAAGATCACTACCGAACTACGCGGATGTTCCCGACGAACAATACTTTTTAAAAGTTCAAAAGTGTTTTCTTTTTTTTAAGTCACTGCTGAATTTATTTTTTTAATAAATCAATTGTTCTCACACTGTGACACCAACTGTAACGTTAAGTATATTTATTTATAAGTTTACAGCACGAAACTATCTTATCAACTAAACTAAATCATAACATCGTTACATATATATACCAAAAGTATTATTCTAGAACGACGGGTTGTTCTCTCTCGCACTCGATATCGCCGGAAAGTTCTAGTCGTTCTCGAGATACAACCGTTACACGGGCCACGCCGAATGCATGTTCGTAACAGTATTCTTAAACTAAGATTTAAAAAGTGTTCCCTCGATGTCTTGGTGGTAGTTTAGAGAACTGTTTTTAATACTTTTGGAACTCAACAATAACGCATCGTTCACCCATCCATGGTTGTCCTCCGCAATGTAATATGCAAATTCGCTTGCCTCTGGGGTTCATCTATTTGGCATTTTCTTGTACCGTTTGTCCAGGCTTTATCAATCGTTTCGTGAGATCAAACCAAGTTTCGTCCAAATAATAAATTTCTCGACACTCACTGCGGTATTCTGAAATGTTTTCGATATATTCATTCCTCCATTTTATTAGGCGGCTACTTTCCATTATGGTTTGTCTCTTATTGACAGTTTTATATTTAAAACCATTTTTGGTCAAAAATCTTCCCAAAGTCTTTGTGGAACAATCATCAACAATATTATTATGTTTTTCTTTTAATTTTGCCATTATATTGTTTAGGTTAGGCATAACTTTAGCTGCATACATATTTGTTATTGTCTCACTAATAGGTTCTAAGACGTGAGGTTGAATTTTTTTAGAGCTTCCCAAATCCTTTCTTGTTGTTCTACTTTTCGAACCTGTTTTTATTAAACGGTACACTGTTGCACAAGAAATATTTGTTAAAACCGCCGTTTGCTTAACAGCTTCATATTTGGTAATTTTTTTAGAAAGTCCATCAAATACATCTAACACCATATTTTGCTCAGCTAGACACAAATTCTTCCTTTACTGGGTACTTGGCCTTGCACTTTCATCTTCATCTTCTCAATTATCCGTAGGTTCATTTTCGTCAGGTAAACGCACATCACTTTTCCATGGCCGCCACATATTTTTCTTTGATAAATACTAAATATATCACAAAACTTTTTTTCGACAAACTCTGGCTGAAAGAACCACAAAATATACTGCTTAAGAATTCAGTTATTTAAATATTGTGGCAATGATCCCGCCACATTTAATTATTCTACGAAAATGTACTTATTAAGTACTTAGCCATTACCGGAAATATAAAATTGTTTGTAAATTTGTATTTAGGTCAACCGCAGGAATTTTTCTTAATTATTTTTAAATATTATAAACAAAGACATCATATTTTTAATAACATTTCACAAAAATATTTAATGACGATGATTTGGAATAAGTTTTACGTCTTTTTGTGTATATCAATAATTAGTGTTCATTGACGAACCCACAAAACAAAATGTCTACTTATTTTCGTAACTGAAAAATATTTTATTTTACCATTCCTAAGTTTAGAAAAAAGATGAACGCAAGTATTTTTTTAATAGTATATTGCGAGATTGATTACTGCTAAAAACCATTGCTAATAATTCAAATTCAACACGGCTCCGGTAATTTTATTTGAATGTTGGGTAAAGGTTAGTACAACTCTATAGATGTCTCTTTGGGGGTCTGTGTTACAACAGGTATCAATAGCGGATTATCAGCAGGTTGGTCTTTAAAATTTCGCATAGATCTTGTCCCTCACAATATATTGATGTATATGAACTGTTTCTATGTTTAGTTCTGTTTTTTTTTATCCAATGATCTCAGTATGCTGCCCTCTCTTTATGCACTCTGTACAATGGGTTCAACATAAATTCCTAATTAATTACTATTTAAATGGGAATTAACCACAATTAAAGGTTAAAATACGTTTTTTTTTTTGTTTTTTTTTGTTTAATTTACTAATGTTTGTATTTTGAGAACGATTTCCGAAGTGGAAATTGAAACGTCAATAAACGTATTTTAACCTTTAATTGTGGCTTATTCCCATTTACATAGTAATTAATTTAAAATGTCACAAGAAAATAGCTTCAGAACAATATAAATTCCTAAGATTTATTTTATTTAGGGATTACCATGCAGGATGGCTGCACGGATGGCAGGGACGCTGACGGAGACGCTCACGAGAAAACTAGAAGCATTCGAAATGTGGGTGTACCGACGCATTCTTCGTATATCCTGGATTGAACATGTCACCAACACAGAGGTAATCCAAAAAATCGGAAAGGAGAAAGAAATCGTGAATACAATTAAACAAAGAAAGCTTGAATATCTAGGCCACATATTGAGACACGATAAGTACCGTCTACTGCAATTGATTGTCCAGGGAAAAATAGACAGTAAGCGAGGGCCAGGCAGGAGAAGACACTCGTGGCTCCAAAATCTGAGGAAGTGGTTCGGGCTCACATCGGTCGAACTATTCAGAAGCGCCGCAAATAAGATCAGAATTGCCATGTTAATAGCCAACGTTCGCAACGGACAGGGCACTTGAAGAAGAAGAAGATTACCATGCAGCTGACGAAATCCCTAACTCTAACAATAAAAGTTTCTTCAACATCATAACTTTTCAGGTCGGACGCATTCACAAGGATCTAACCATGCTGTACAATTTATTGCACTCCCATAGTTTTACTCTACAACTGTTCAAATCAGTATACAGATAGGTTGGATTACTTTGAAAAGCGAAATATTTTTAACTTGTATGTGATTCTTTAATGCTACTAACTGTGTAATTTAGTTTAATTGATTTTAAATTGTGACCTGGTTTAATTTTTTGTTTTATTTCTTTCTTTTTTGTCCATGTCACTTTTGATATGTAATAGATTGGGGTTAGGGTTAAAAATTTTAAAATTTTATATTTAAGTATTGTAATATTGTATTTAAATTGTGCAATTGCTCGTTGATAAGTAAATAAATAACTTATAGTATACTCACAATAGTTACTTAAACCTATGTTAACTGTAATATATGAAACTAAAGATACAAAAACTTTAAATCATGTCCTAATAATCCGTGCTTATTTCTCTTGATACACCAAAATATTATAAAACCTCATTCCCAACTTACATAAACATTGAAAACTATACAATCCAGAATCGTTTATGGAACTAATAGTTAGAGTTACTTCTTTACTGACAATTACGCTTAAATTTTCATAGTGTTGCTCAATGTCTTTGCCAAATTTCACAGATCTGCAATCAATACGATAACACAAGTTACACTTTAAGGTGACCACTTCTCCCAATTTTACTTTAACGACTTCGTTAATTTTTAAATGATGTAATGTAGTATTTGTATTGCTACATTCTTCTTCGTTTTCAAGTATATTTCTTGGATAGTGTTCACTATTTATCAGACAGATTTGAGTTAAAAGAACACTTAGTATGAAATATAAATTCATTTTTTCCAAAATTATTGAAATACTCCTCTTACTGATTGTCAGTATAAATAATGAGTTTTAACTAAACTATAGATTGACCTTTACTATATAGCAAACATGATAATACGGCTATATCACACATATTAAATAAGAATTATTAAACATACATATTTATTTAAGTTGTAATAATTACTGGAATAAGATAATTCATTAGAATATTTACAAATTTAATTAAATAATTTAAATATTATCTTCATTTTATTTTGTTTCTCCAGTAAAGTATTCCTAAGAATACCTACTTCTTGTTCAATACTTTCACGAAACCACACGTGGCACTGATAATCCAAACACTTAATATAAACATAAGAAAAGCCCCATTAGCTTGGAAAATCCAATTACTATTTTAAGCAACAACAAAAAAGAAGTGAAAAATTCCAAACTAGTCACAGACAAGCACGAAAGCTATCGGAATGCTTTCCATTCTCATATTAACTTTATAAATAATGATATTTTAAATCGATAAATGTGGATCCTTTGACCCTACCAAGAGTTAGATTAACTAATAACTCGAACAGGCGATATCTTGTAGCAAGCCGGAAATCTTGAAAGCTATTAAACTACATCTTGTTTTTTTTATACGACCAACCTGATTCAGTGTGTTACGAAGAATTCACCAACACAAGCGGTAAATTATTTTTGGCTCCCGAAGGATTTCCTGTTAAGACTGAAGATCTACAAAAAATCCATCTAGAATCTGTACCTGTAGAGTATGGAGGGCGAGTTAAGTTTCACAGCACTTAGGCCACAATTGACGCCCAGGGAGCTGTCACCCTTAGCTCATTGTCCATCCTGCCATTTCTAGGAAGGTGGACAAGTCACCAGGAGACATCTCTCTTATGTGGGCAGGTGTGGGCCAGGATTCACCGAAAGCGTACTCTCGTATTAACGATTACTCCGGACATTCACATAGGACATGTTCTATAGTTTCTTCTTCTCGTTCACACTTCCTACATCTGGAGGTGTGACAATGACCAGTTAAAAAACCAACTGTCAAACGTAGGATTTTCCTGGTCATTCCCAAGTACTTCTTTGATGTTGACTCTTCAAGGTTACTTAGAGTCACCCTGGCAAGTTTACATCCTTGCCCTTCTTCCCATATTTTTACGGTTTGCGTATTGAAGTGACATTTGACAATTTCCGCGATTGTTGTAGTTGATTAACCAAAAAGATCCCCAGGTCCTAAGAGTCTTAGGCCTCCTGCCATCCTAGATAATTGGTCAGCAATGCGGTTGCCTTTATTCCTATTGTGTCCTTTAACCAACCTCAGGATGATGGTATTACCATCTGAAGCTTGAGTTAGTGACTCGTGACACTCCATTACTAACCCTGATGTGACACGTGGTCTATTCAAGGTTAGTAGCGCTTATCAAAGGATGTTACATAATGTGGAAACTTTGTAATAAAATTTGGAGATGCGCAAAGTGGCCCAGAGAATGGCGCACATCATTGTGCATACCAATCCATAAAAAAGGAACAACTACAAAGTGTAGTAATTATCGTACCATCTCACTGATTTCCCATCCAAGCAAAATATTACTAAGAACCATTAAACGCCGTTTGCAACAATACTTAGACAAACAAATTCCCCAAGAACAAGCAGGCTTTGTCAAAGGGAAGGGTACGAGAGAGCAAATCCTTAATATGCGGCAGCTCATAGAAAAGGCCCGCGAATTTAAAATTCCAATAATAATCTGTTTTCTAGACTACCAAAAGGCATTTGATTGTGTGAAGTGGGAAGTTCTCTGGACAGTTCTTCATGAGATGGGAGTTCCAGATCATTTGGCAATATTAATTAAAAACTTATACGAAGATAACTCAGTTAAAATAAGAATTGAAAACCAGCAATCTAATACCTTCAAAACCAGCAGAGGTGTACGACAAGGGTGCATACTATCTCCAGACCTGTTCAATTTATATGGAGAATACATAATGAGAAACGCACTCGATGGATGGAGAGGCAGCATCTCCATTGCAGGAAAAAAGATCTCAAACTTAAGATTCTCAGACGATATAACACTGATAGCAACATCTGAAGAGGAGATGTCGAGACTGATAAAGAGAGTAGAAACCGAAAGCAACAAGTGTGGGCTCAAGATTAATAATCAGAAAACAAAAATCATGATTGTGGACCACGCGAATATCCTCCAAACAACAGGCGCCCTAAATCAATTCGAGAAAGTAGACGAGTTCACGTATCTAGGATCTTCCTTAAGCAATGCAGCCTCCTCCCATACGGAAATTCGCAGAAGAATAGGGATGGCCAAGAACGCGATGAGTCGACTGTCAAAAATATGGAAGGACCGCTCTTTATCCAAAAAACTCAAAATGAGACTGGTACGGACACTCATTTTTTCAATCTTCAGTTACGGTGCCAAAAGATGGACAATAAAATCAGAGGATAGGAAAAGGATTGACGCATTCGAAATGTGGTGCTGGAGACGAATGCTACGCGTCTTGTGGACGGAGCACAGATCCAATCAGTTGATTCTCGAAGAGCTAAACATTCAGACCAGACTCTCCTCTCAGTGTCTTGCAAATGTTTTAAAGTTTTTTGGCCACATTGCGAGAAGAGACAATGACAACTTAGAAAGACTAATTGTGTGAGGAAACGTAGAAGGACGTAGAGGCAGAGGACGCTCACCTATCCGATGGTCAGATCAAGTACAGAAAGCCACTGGAGAGACGTTTTCCGAGTCCATGAGAGCAGCCCAAAATCGCAAGAGATATAGAGAATTGACAGCCCGCATTGTAGGAAATCACGATCCTCAGCAATGAGGAAACGACAAGAGAGAGAGAGAGCGCTTATCTGCTATCTATACAGATCATTATAGTTTTCCCTGCTATACCTTTTTGGGTAATCTCTTTTGCGGCAATGGAGATACCAGTCAGTTGTGTCTAAACTACGCTGAAGAAATATAAGCTACTTTTCATAGACTGGGTTGTGTGACAGCGTTTATATATTTGTTCATATACAAAGTAAATACTAGAAAGAGTTTATCTGTACCACATTTTATTAATTCGGCTGGAATGTTTTCTGGGCCAGGAGCTCTACCATTTTTTAGTTCAGTTACAGCTTTCTTCACCATATCAACTCCCGCTACTATCTCTTTGCCTTCAACGAATACTTCCGTTGGTGATTGTGTGGTATATTCTGCTCTACTTTCTGTTAGCAAATTCTCGTAGTGTTCTTTTCATTTTTATGTTGGTATTAACTGAATAGAAGTAGTATTTCATATAGTCAGAGCAGTGACTATACCGTTCTGACGAGACCTAAGGAGGTCGAAATACGTATCAGCGGTTGTCGCTACCCTGTATCAAAATAAAAATCTAGTACCGTCATTATGTTTTATTACTTACTTAGTTTGGAGTACCAGAAACTGAACTCACTACGAATTTTGACCAGGATGAACGGCATGTGGAATGCAATTTTAGATTCCCTTGCCCAGTAATTTATCCAGCTGTTTGTTTCGCAAATTTTTTGGAAACACAGTGGTAAAAATTTGAATTCGGTTTCGCTAGGTAGAAATCGTTTGATTTCTCTTTTTGTTTGGTATTTCTTTCTGTGTTCTTTATTTTGTTAAAAAGTTTCCATGTCTCTGAACACTTTCTTTCACCAATGTAAGTGTTGATCTCTTGGCATTTCCTATCACACATTTCTTTTTTTGCTGCTATTACTGCCCTTCTTGTTGTTCTTTGTAAATCCAGATATGTGTCTTTGTCTACTTGATGTTTAGTACTTAGCCTTCGTGCTTACGCTTTCTTTTTCTCCATTATTAGGTTTGTATGTATTCGGTCCACCATAGCTCTTTACTGTGTCGTTAGGATCTTAAACCAAGCGCTTATTTTGCGGCTGTTTGCACCCTGTCTATTATATTTTTATACACTTCTTCCACGGATAAATTTTCGATTATGTCTACTAATTTTTCATTTAGTCTTCGTTGATATAGTGTTCTCGTACTTTCATGTTGTATATCTAGCCTCTTTAATACCTAGAGTTTTTAACAGCTCGTACCTAACTCTATTTTGCTTTTAAAAAAATTAGCGTTAGTTTGATATAAAAAACATGTACATACGTCAAGATCAGCGTTTTTTATAAAAAAAAATAACGAAATAATTCATTTTTTTACTGGCATCCCATTATGA